>NC_136650.1:12089015-12186515 GCF_949748355.1 Melanostigma gelatinosum | reverse complement strand
ACTTGGCATGTGTGCGTAAAGGTGCCATTGCACCTTGGTGATCTCAGAGGCCACGCAAAATGGAAACACTTACACCCCGTCCTAGTGTCATGTAGATCTGTGCTTGTGCAGCACCCGACATACTGCGTGTAATATCGTGTGATAAATAATCTGCAGATTACCTTTTGCGCACGTGAACAAGAAATAAAAAACAAGAAATAAGAAATACATTTATTTGGCTTCTTAAAATGGGAAAGGGCAGGAAGTGACATCAAAAGAAACGCAGCCTCATTGCCCTGAATGAATAATCAGGGCCTTGTATGGAAGCAGGACCTTGATATGGCCTTGCTCTTTGTTTTACATGCGGCTGTCTAATAAACACATCACTCCTCGAACTGATATTACTCACTCACCATCCAAAATAATTGAACCAAATTCGTAGCCAATGATCAAATCACTGCTTGTATTTGAGGATTCATACATTCAAAAATAGATTGACATGAAATTGTTACTGGCATTCAGAAAACATTGCACCGAATGTGTGCCGAGGAGCCAAGAAAACAATCCCAGTGTTAGAATAACCATCAAAGCATCGATACATTCTTCCATCTCATGGTCCCACTGTGTTGACTGTTGGACAGTGCAGAAGAAATGTGAAGTGATGTGCTGCCACCTGGTGTCGGAACAGACACAAAGCCAAATGAGGGTTGAGTTCTGAGTGTGAGCAGCAGATGGCAGCACTTTAGAGAGAGGAGTGGGTTCATGGTGCTCTAAAACCTTTCTATTATAACATCATCCAGAAATGAACAGAGAACGCATTTCTGTGCAGGACTATCAGAGAAAATCTGATTTAATCTGATTAAGTGATGGAACATCAGAGGCTGTTTGATCTCTTTTTCTTATATGTTCATATTCACATCATCACAACAGCTAATGTAGAAGTTCATTTTTGCTCTCTGTCCTGTTTGAAAATGATAATAATATAGCGCATGAGTTGTAACTGTAGACTAAATTGGTAGTTTTTTGTGCAAGTGTAGTCATTTTTAAAATGTGAGGACGAACATTCCTTTTATTACGATATAAAACGACTGAAATGTTTTGACAGTTGGCTCAAATATTTTGCCAAATAAAGACTCATAAAAATGAAAAAGAATTGAATTGATCAACTGAAAGTACCGTAATCCATTAACTCAATGCAATATTAGTTCAACTGGTTTTATACATAAAACAACTGGCTCATAGTCTGAGCTGCATGTCTTTGGGTGGTTTTGGAGAGAAAAAGGTTTGCTGCTTCGAGTGTTAAATAGATGTGGAGAGAGAAAGGCTCGTTCTGACCATCATCAGAGGAGCAAAGGGCTCACTGCAAGGAAATAAGTGGACACAAAGGTTAAAGCAATATCAAAGTTTTATTCTTAAAATGTAGTATAGAGAGGAACAGTAGTACAATTCAGACAGAAAAAAGGAGAATGTAGTCCCATCTTTGAAAAGCTTTGATAAAAACGTAAAAAGAGTAACCTGAATTTGCTTTGTGTTCGGAGGGCACTGAGGCGCGGCCCAAGTTTTGCATCACTGTTAAAGTTCGAGAGAAATTGAAAAATACAACCTTTTTCAACAGCGTAAAAAAATACAGCTGGGGAAAAAAAACCTCTGCTTTTAAATCTGTAGTGTTTTTGCTTCGTTTTTTGTGTTGTTTTTTTGTCCATATAACAAATACAGCATGAAATCTAAAATGATACATCATAGTTTTGAGTTTCATTCATTACAGTAAAATCAGTAGGATGGTATAGTATCAAAAGAACAAACAAGACAACAGGATGGTGTAATGAGCAAGCACACAGCGTGAACAGAGAGCCAGAGAGGAAGGATAAAGCTCACGGAAATAAACCACCAGGCCAGTGGGTTTGGAGCTGACCGTTAATGTGATCCATTAAGTAAATCCACTGGTTAAATAATATATTCTTCATACATATATATTTATATATTTATCTCATATAATCTCCACATAGATATATATATATATATATCCGTAACATAACCCCTCCCACAGTGATTTGAAGGTAAAAGTGACAGGAAGAGGCTGAATATCTCTACGACTTAAAATATATCTTCTTCCACTGAGAGTAAAGGGAGGTTACACATCTTCTGCATCATTAGCACGTCACTATATACTGTATACTCCACTGCATATGAACAGATACTGCTGTTCCAAGGTTTCAACCCGCAAAACAATCCGTGTTTCTTTAGAAAATATGTGCTGAATGAAATAACAAAAGGAGAAAAAGGAAACATCTGTGGGGAAAGAAAAGGACAAAATTAAACAAAAATATGTATCCAGGGTAAAGTGAATGATTCTGTAGCATAAAAACATTTTAAAAATCTCAACAAATTACAGACACGAGCAAGGATTTTCTACACTAAGCAAGTTTTCACCTGGCTTTTCTCATACAACAATAATTAAAAACAATTTTGCTTGGACAAATAGAAATGAACAGTCTTGATTGCATTTTGGAGTCAATATATAATATTAAATAACAAAAACAAAATGTCTAATGAAAAAAAAGTTGCGCATTGGCAGAAAGACAGTTTATATAGTTCCATTCAGACCCGCTTTTTGGGGAAGCGAAGAAACATAAAAATAAAAATAAATGATTTTCATGAACACAAAAGTAAGTGCGTGTCTATGAGGCGCCATAGAGCTTCACTTCCTGTGGAACAAAGAGTTTTTCTACCTGGCAGACCGACAGAAACAAAAACAAACCTACATCAAATCAAACCGGTGACATTGTGTTGAACTTTTACACATGGAAAATGGAGTTCTGTCAGACTTTAAAATCACACATCATGACTTTCTTCCCAACGTTCAAGTGATTCAAAATATATATTTATATAATGTATTTACTGTATAACTCAGTACCAAATATAAACAAACGTATACAGGTATTGATGTCCTCTTAGGTCCTCAAAATGTCAATTACAAGTACTGCCGATAGTTCTACAAAATGGTATGTGTGTGTGTGTGCACTCAATTAAATAAAAAGCTTCAAAACAATGGCAAAGCATACCTGATAGTCGCCGTAGCACAACAGTGTTCTATAGTTTAAGCTGATTACATATGTATAACTGAGTCAGTTTAAGCTTCATGATTATAAACATCATTATAGCCTTTAGGTCCAGTATTCTGCGACAAGCATAACAGCACCAAACGTTTCGTCATTTGGCAAAATTCAAGCTTTAAGTGAAAGTCAAATGCTTTTGTTTAATAATAATAATAATAATAAAGTGTTACTGTGACGCCGTGATTTGTATAAAGCTGGCAATAACATTTCCCCTTGCACTGTCGCTTTTTTTTTTTAATTCATCTTTTTCCCCACTTTACAAAAAACCCTCACGTGGTGTCTCTTATATTTTTTCTAAGCGTATTCAGTAGTTTTTGCTTCCTGCTAAATCTTGGTGTGCGGTCTGTTTGGCACAATATCACAGCCCTCTTAAATTAATCATAAATATGGCCGTGATACTTTTAGAGTCGCAAAACAGATTTTTTTGGTTCCAAGATTCGTACAGGGAAAGAAAACAAAAAAGAAAAATTTGAAAAGGATAATATAACATTTAGCGCATCTAAACAAGTTCTACAGAGCAAGTTAAAAATCTTCCTGTGGACAATAATGCTCTTCTTCTGTGTACTTCTACAAGCACTAAGCAGTATACTTTCAGATTGTGCAGAAAGCAACACCTGCGCCTCTGCTCGCAGACAAAAACAAAAAATTATCGATAAGACCATAATAACCTCTTCATAAATTAAATAATTAACATTTTGCTTTTCTTTTTTAGATTGATTGGCCTACCCCAACTCAAAAACTACATCATCACCCCTGCCCAACTCCCCCGCCCCCCGAAAAACAGGAAATAAAAATACATCACCAAAAACCTGATTTATCATATTATTCATGGATAGAATCGTTCTTTCGTGGGCTCTGGGCCCAGAGTTGGACACATTTAACGATAATAAAATCTGTACATCTTGGAGTTCCCACTACGAAAGCTTTTTTTGTTTTTTTAAATCCATCTCTTTGTCATATACTTGCACAATTAAGTAACCTCGAGGTTTGATAGCACTTTGGAGTTGATTGTTTACCAGCTAGTTTTTGTATACATATATATTAAACATCAACTTTTTTTTTTTGTTTGTTTCGTTTCTCAAGCGTGTTAAAATTCTTAGTCCTCGTCGGGGGCAGCACCAGCGTTGCCCTCGCCCCAATTTGATTGGTCGTTGTCGGTAGGCTCCTCCCCATCCAGGTCCTCCCCTTCCTCGCCCTCGAAGTCTTCGTCGCGAGGGAACTCCATGCCCTCCAGGCCCTCCTGAGTGGCCTGGTGCGAGTCAGCGCAGTCCGCACACACACCGTAGCGCCGCGAGCCATGACGGATCCCGACGCTGGCTGCAAGCATGAAGATCTTCTTGCACACCATGCACTTGTACTTTTTGTCCTTCTTGTGCACCTGTAAGAGAGACGGGGAGTCAGGTGGGTTGCCTTTTGAAGTTTGGATCCACTGCTCCCTTTAAATCACAAGTTGAAGTCACATTGACAAGTCACATTTTGGGGAAATACGCTTAAATGCTTTCTTGCTGAGTTTGATGAGAAAATTGATACGACTGTACACAAAAAGTGAAGCTACCACTAGCAGAGAGTTAGCTTAGCATAGAGGGGGAGGAGGAGACACTTTGCTGACACCTCTTGATTTCTAATCCATTTGTTTTGTACATCCACACTACCGGTACTACGTTCCCATTTAAAACCGGGGTTTCAGCATCGAATACTAGCACGCCTGAAAACCAATCTCACATGACTATTGACAGTCTTAAAATGGAAACCTATCAGTGTGGATGTAGCCTGAGATACTACATGCAGTTAAAAAATTGATATCATAGCCATAAATTTCTGCTTTTAAAAATACCTCACTCCCTCTCCCGAGGCAAAAAGCTCCCAGACACAAACCATGAGGTGGAGTGCAAAGGCGGGAGTTACTTTATTTATTCAGATCCCCATTAGCTACTGGACTGCAACGGGAGCTACTCTTCCTGGGGTGAGGCGGGCAGAAGATGGTGGATGGTCTCAAAGAGAGGAGAGGGGACTCACCAGGGAATGTCTCTTTACGTGCTCGCGGCGGGTGAACAGCTTGCCACAGATGTCGCAGCTGAAGGAGCGCACGCCCGAGTGGATGATCAGGTGCCTCTTGAGCGTGCGCCGGTGCTTGGCGATGTAGTTACAGTGCGGGCACTTGAGCTTATTGAGGGCTAGGTGTGCGGTCTCACCTGGTTAGAGGTAGAGAGAAAAGACATGCAGAGATTTAGTAAGATCGCAGTAGCCATTAGAGAGAATAACACACCACAAGCTGATGCATCACGAAAAACCCTTTAGTCAGAGTTTGTTTAACTGATCACTGTGGCAGCTACGTAAACCTCCAGCTGTGCGCCTGTTTCCAAAGGGCTCTACCAGTCGACTCCGGGTTTATAGCAGTGAGTGTGAAGACAACATGGATCGGCCGCCGTACTACATCGACATAATAAAGCAGTTTGGTGGAAGATAACTTGAGAAATCAGCATCGTCAATGTAACGGTTGTGACTGCAGCTAGAATGCTTTTTATAAAAAGGAGGTAAAACTAATAATGTGATGACTTAAACTCATTAAATTAAACTTCACATGAACCACAATACTGTCAGTCTACAGCAATGTTCTGCAAAACTGTTAAAGTGCTCACGATTGTGGACATCAAAGACAATGATAAAACACCACCTTCCTGCATCCTCCATCAATACTGACCACTACACGACTTAACGAGGGGATGATCACGTTCCTTTATTTCAGAGTCTCAAATGAAATGAATCAAGATGTCCTCACACCAGCACCGTCTCCATTAACCCTCTCTGGATGCTTGTGCCAAGAAGCTACTGAGGACAGCTGGGCTTCCAAATAAATAAGCAACGTATTGATTTTGAAAAGACTCCAAACAGAGTGGATGGTCTTCAGTGTTGAGTGAGTGGAGGGGGGAGGAGACAAGGCCGAGCCTTTTGTTTGAGCACACAACAGAGGAGTTGTTACGGCAGGTTGCTAAGGGGAGTAGTGAGGAGGAAGGGTTGATGAGAAGCAGGTCACCTGTCTGTGTGAGTGTGTGTGGTACAAGCATGAAATCGCATTCACTCTCTGGCTGTACAAATACAAAGCAGACAAAAATAGTCTTGAGCGGTTCTGAATTTGAACTAAAAACAAACAAGCTATTTTTTTAATATACTATAATTATATGGTTTTAGATACAACCTTGAGGACCATTCTGAGCCCCAAAGCGGTTTTACCACCATCTTCGGTCGACATCTTTCCAGGTATGAGAAGCTACTCCGTTGCCTCTGTGCAATGAATTGTGGGAAAGTCGTGTCAATCAACAGCACACTTAAACATCAGGTGATTCTTCTGTATGCATACTGTCAATTTTGAGTATTCTTCATTTTGACACTCTGCATACTAACATACATACTTATAGTTAGTGTGTAGTAGTGAATTAGGACACACAGCCTTGTGTACTGTAGACAATGACCGTCTACTTCTGAGACACACTGGCTTCCCCGCCACCCAAATTAATCAAATCTATGATTTTTGGCCGATATGAATACAATCAGCTTCAACCACTCATTCTGTCATATAACCATCACGCTTCAGTGAAACGAAAAGAAGAACCAGTCATTTTCTATATTTTGTAAATATGCTGACATGAGGACAGCGCGACCATTTAGTGCAGCAGGGTCACGCAGGTCCATTATGCATTTATAACCACAACCCTTAAACAGAAATAGTGTGTTCGTCTGCTGTCGTATTCAAGGAGAACTACTGACTGGACTACTCAGTGGAGAAGATGCATTTTAGTTAAAAGACTTAAAGTCTCATTGAAGCAGCGTTAGTCTGGAGAGAGCGGCTTCTTACCATTCTCCCAGGACTCCCCTTGCTGGATGATGCTATACTGGATCTGATTGGCCAGCTCTGGGAAAGGGGGAGGGGGAGGAGGGGGGGAAGCGAGAGGGAGAAAGAGAGATGAGAGGTGGCTGGGGGGGGCACACCTCACAACGCCCTGTGTACACAACTAACCACCCCCCCACATGGAACAATGGAAGTTCCAGTTAACAACGTAGGGAAACACACACACACACACACACACACAGGTCCCTACTATATGTAAAGTGGTGTGTTCCCCAGGCCAGGGAAACAAACTATGGTGTAACCAGGGCTCCAGCAGGGAGGGGGTTAATTAGAGTAGAGCCCTCACTCCAGCTCAGCTTACACTCAGCTTTTGTAAGCACTTGTGTGGGAGCACCTGTGTGTGTGTGTGTGTGTGTGTGTGTGTGTGTGTGTGTGTGTGTGTGTGTGTGTGTGCGTGTAGGTGTGTGTGTGTGTCCGGTTTCTCCACCATCAGCGCTTGGAGCCCATTAAAGACACGCCCCTGCGAGTGCGTCCATTCTCCCTGGGTCAATATTTGGAATAGTGAGGACAGCCACAGTGCATTAGAGTGGATTAGGGAGTGAAGGGAATGCCCATGGCGGCTTTGCACCTCCAAGGGATCGGGGAGGTTGTTGTGCGTGGGTGTGCACACTTCGACAGAGACTAGCATGTATGCAAATTATTTCACCTGCTCCGTGTGCAGCACGCACCCTTTCAAACAATCCGACAGTGTAGTTTGGAGAAGACCCAAGAATTTATTGGGCACGAGTGTTGACTGAGGGCTCAGTGTAGTTAGAGCAGACAGCGATGGCAAAGTACTTATATATCGTGGAAACCAGCCTTCACTTTCAAATGTTATTTTCCACACGACACAGAGGAGCATTCCTGTCACTCTGTAAACTACCTCCAATTGTTTCAGACAGTTTTTCCAGCAAAAGGCTACATATATATATATACACACACACACACACACACACACACACACACACGCACACACATATATATACATACATACACACATACATACATACATGATGGATGAAACCTCTAAAATGTAGAATAAAATGTAGAATACCACCATTTGTGCTACTACGTTTCCATCCTCGGAGCATGACAGCGCCGCTCAAACGGAAGCAAAATGAAACCCAAACGAGTGACATCACTGTGGGAAAGTGGGACAGCTCATACTGGTGGACGACCGCTCATAGGCTCGGACAGAAATATGCAAGCCGGCTACGACTAATCAGGCAAGAGGGCCGTCTAGTTTCAGAGCGAGCGTCTCACAACCAGAGGAGGTTTTGGTGCCTCGACCCGATAAACCCTTTCTAGTGTCTCCTGCATGACCGCGTGTTATAGAATAATCTAACAACCCTCAGCAGACATGGCTAATAAATCGCACACAGTCTCATTTATTTTTGCTTTATGAAGCAATATTTTGGGAAGGCGTAACTAACATTTTAGACATCA
This sequence comes from Melanostigma gelatinosum, assembly GCF_949748355.1. Classification (NCBI taxonomy): domain Eukaryota; kingdom Metazoa; phylum Chordata; class Actinopteri; order Perciformes; family Zoarcidae; genus Melanostigma; species Melanostigma gelatinosum. The sequence goes on along the minus strand of NC_136650.1, from coordinate 12,178,088 downwards.
TGTGACACACGTATCCAAAGAGAGTCGCAACAAATGAGCACCGTGTGCAGCATGAGACGAGGGGCTGTGGGAACAAACTGAAAGCTTTTTGGCAAATGACTGTCGGCCCATAAATGGTACTTGACCGTCTTTTCATGTACGTTCCAGAAGATGTAGACTGATGCTGTAGTACAGTAGACTCCATGACACTTGTAAGCAAGTGCAGAACATTACATACACACCACTGAGTCCCACTTCTTGCAAAGTAAAGAAGTCCTAAAACATGATGGCAGGGCTACAAAGGGCTATGTGTGGAGAAACATATGAATACTTAAATATGATATTGAGCAGCTTTCACATAACCCACGGAGACGTTACCTACAGATAACAAGCAAACAACTATGTCGATGAAAACGCCCGGCTAAAAAAATGTCTTCAGTTTAAAAACTGATGGACTCGATTCAGATTGAGGCATGAGAGCTGATTATGTCCTCACAGAAACGTTGCGTCTGTCTAACTTTGTCTTAATTAACAGATGGTCAGAGGGAAACGTATTAAACAAGTCATATACGCAGTACGAGCCCACTGATAAACAACCCACAGAAACGACCGCAACTTCACCATTTGTTAATGTTTCTGCTAATTCATTATTAGTGGCTAAATAAAGGATAATGTGTTGCCGATTGCTGCCTCAAATTCATCACCTCACACATTTTAAACTACAGAGAGAGACACTTTTTTTTACAATTGTATGCCCTTACAGAGGCCAAGTATTCACAGATCTATATTTAAACTGTTGACACTACACTGTGAGAGTGAATGAATGGATTGTTGAAAACAGAACTATCATTTCAGGGTAAACAGTTTCCTTGAAACCTTTTACTGTGACTAACGGCCTACTTGAAGTCTGAACCATATCTTCATTTGGAAACTTGGTGTACATTAAGTAGAGACACGGAGCTAAACAACACAGCTCCTTGACGAGGGGAAGGCTGGAGAGTTAGCACGCCCTGCAGACAAACTAACTGAGCACCTCTCCAGGCTATTACAACACCCTGGATCACTTTGTGCACACATTAATAAAGAGCCATAGGAGGAGCCGGAGGCACTAAGAGCATTCAAGTGCATTTAGGGAGGCCTGTGGGGAAGAAATGTTCCCCTGCTTTCTTCATTTTCCTTATTAGAGACAGCTTCTCTCCCTCTTGCGCACACAAAAATGAAGTTCTCGCTCTCTCTCTCTATGTGCCTCAAAACCCTCCCCCTCCCTCCCCCCTGTCCATACCACTCCACTTAATATGTGATATCATTACGGTTACATGGAGTGCCCCGCTTAATGGGGCCAACAGAAGGAGATAGCTGGAGCTGAGAGAAGAGATTACTAAGAGCGCCTCACTGTGTGCATGTGGATGGGATGGACGGAGCGATGGCTAGATTACAGGGCAGGAAGTGCAAGGTATCGAACAAGGGAAGGGAGAAGATGAAAGTTTCATGAAGCCAGATTTAAACATTAATTGATTGAAGTTTTCGGATACTACGTGTACTTTTAGGATACCGATGTGAACCATTAAATAGCTTCAGGACCATTGATTTGGGTTTAACCATTTAAAACGTCTCAGCAGCGCTGTGGACGCACACAGCACTGCAGGTGGGCGTGATTCTTGTTTGCCCCCCCCACACTCTGGAGTGATTAGTGGAGATCATGGAGGAGGGACTCACTTCTTTGCTGTGCACAGCAGGTTAAAAGCTAGTTATACGCACATATCCTATTAAGTGTAAAAGCTTGGCACTGATCGAAACCTGAAAATCCACAACTTTTTGCAGTGTGATCAATACTTTGATCCACATGCCAGTGATTGCCACAGCTTAGCTTGTATTAGCATCAAATCTGTGACGCGTGTGATTAGATACGTCACTATATGGTGACCGATCACTCATTTGAATGAGGCAATGCTGCCACCAAGTATCAAAAGGTGCGACCGTCCAGTGCTGGATTAAAATTCGGCAAAACACCAGAGGCTGGAAGACGACAAACAGAGGATCAAACACTGAAGCCACGTGACCGATCAGGGTGATCCTCTTCAGCCCCACTGCCCCCCCCCCCCCCCCCCGGTAGGTAGATCATTACAAATGCATGATGCGAGGACCGGCATTGCTCAAATCTATTAAATAATTGTAAATACACAGTTTTTGTCAAAATATCAAATACTGGTGCAGCCATAAAAACAAGGTCTCAGTTTGTGTTTTAATTTAGCTTTAAGTAAACGAAACCGAATGTCACAGTAATCTCAGTGTTTAGAGGTTAAACTCATGGCGGAGAGGGCGGGGCATAAGGCAGAGAGGCATCCAGCTAATGATGCTAACTAGCAGTAGCTAAAGGCCAGGTTTGCAGACATTATTGCAATGCAGAGTTAGATACAGTAGTTCGTTGAGCACATCTGCAAGCCAAACAAGCAGTCACGCCTTTCAAAGATAAACGCAGCAGTAAGTAACTCATGGCCGTCACATTATGGTTCAGAACTACCGTACGCCACAGCTGAATGCTCTACGCTGGAGCACAACATGCAATACAGAGGCCGCGATTATTGTGTCCGAGCAGAGCTTTTCCGTACCGTATGTATGCAGGAAAATGTTATATTTCCATATCACACATACAGAGTGATTCACATTCAAGGGATTAGAAGTCAGACATTCTGCATGCACCTCTTCCTTAAAAGGAAGCCTCTTCCTATGTGTGACTAATAGGAATAAGAATTTCATGAGTTAGAAGATATTCATATGTTATAAAGGGAAAGGACTTCGGGGGGGTTGCGAGAGTGTGAAGCGTGTTCAGACGTTCGCGTGTGTGTCGTACCAGCATTTTCGGAGAGGGAGGAGAAGTCCTCTCTGGGGTAGGAGGCTGAGGGCTGGATGAACATCCCCTCGTCAAATCCCTCCTCGGGCTCTGGTGGAAAGTTGTACACAAAACGCTTCGTGGTGGTCTGTTTTTTCCTCCGTCCGCTTCCTGCCGCGGCGTCCGGTGCTTCTCGCTTTATTGCTGCGGGTGCTGCTGCGGGTGCTGCTGCGGCGCCGCCCGTGGCTGGCTCGTTCCAGACGAACACCTGGCCACTCGCCGACCGCGTGTCATTGGTCTCGGCTGAATCGGACGAGTCGTCGTTGTGGTGGGTCCAGTTACCAGAGGCTCCGGGGGTCACCAGGGCACAGCCCTCGCCCCTAACCATTGTCACCTCTATATCGCTGCTCTCATCCTTCACCCTGCCACCTTCGTCTTCTTCGTCCATCGCTTCCTTTCCTTGATTGTTGCTGGCCTTGATCGACAGCTTCGACAGGATGCTTGTGGCCCAGAAGTTGCTTGGCTTGCGATCCAGCCCTCTGTGGCCCTCTTTGGACACCGTCTGCCTCTTGTTGTAGTCCACCACCACTGAATCGGGGGCCTCCTGCTTGATGCTGATGTTCAGGGCGTCCTTTATAAAAGCCCTACATGAATGTACAACCTCCGACATCTGGAGGTAACTAGCGACAGACATCACCTCTATGGCATTTTGGCTTGTGAGCAGCAGATTCCCAGAGTAGAGAAAGTCGAGGATAACGGAGACACCCTGCACAGCAGCGACATCCAGGTGTGTGACCGTGGCCTGGTCCTGGGACTCTCCCTTGGTCAGACAGTAGAGGGTTTTGAAGTAGCGGCTGCCCGCCACCAGGATGTTCTTGTGTGCGCGGAACACCCGGCCCGAGACGACGATGTTGACGTCGCAGAGGATGCCACTTTTGCGTTGCTTGTCCAGCTCCTGGAGAAGCTGGTAACAGTAGGAGTTCTCATTGGTCTTGTGGCGGTAGTCGTCCTCTGAGCAGTTAGTGGAGGTGCTGCCGTTGTCCGAGGGCCTCATCGTCTCCTTTTACATGTAAGAGAAGAAGAAATAATATTGAAGATGTGTGTTGCAAAAGTACCCGAAAACGTACTTTCACACAAAAAAATATATGTTCCCTTCTTGTAACTGTGAATGAATACGCACAACACCCTCGGGGCACCGGGCGTGCACTGCCCTAAGGGTGGAAACAGGTTTGACAGGCTTCTGGTACAGAGGAGGTGGGAATGAGGCAATGAAAGGCATGTTAGGTATTATTTTTAGGCTGGGTAGTATTACCTAACCCCCTAATTAAGTCCTTCTCTCAATTACATTTAAACTGCAAGTCCTAACACATGAACATATAGAAAGGGAATATGTTTTAGTACAAGCCATTGTAATTAATTGATTTGCTGTAGATTTTTAATTAATGATGTCCTCCTTTTCCAGAATGCATTTCGACAACCCCATGTGTCAAAACTGGCAACATTTTCAGTCAATCAAATGTTCAAAACAACAGCGACTCCTCAAATGACAAAATGTATTTTAGAGAAAACCAAAAGCCCAACTGTAGAATATTTTAACCTATTAAATTCCATTCACGCTGTCCTACCAAAATCTCAACATGATGCCACTTTTCAACGGCATTTGTTCAGGTATCCAAGGCAAAAAAATATAAATACACAGAATGCAAGGGACATCATCTATGGCTATATTCACAGACTTCTATGACCACTGTCAATCAAGAAATATCTTTTGAGGATTCTATTTCCTTTTTAGTGACAGCGAGGAATTCGTTTCATTTCCCAGGAGCATAATCTTTAGACTCTGAGACAATGATTAATGACTTCATGATCCAATTTGGCTTAGGTTATCAGCCCCGAAGCTAGATTTTGAAGATATTTTTGGCAAGATTCAAGATTCTAATACACATTCAGCTTCTGTACAATAAAATTCCCCCTTTCTTTATTATTTGGAAATAATTGACTTCACCTTGATACTGACTGACTTTTGTTTCAGCCTATCACACTCAGCAAAGGTACTTACCATGTTCTCACCCCAACTGAGCCCTGATCAATGTTTAATTTGCCAGTAGTAAGTAACTGGAACAAGTATGGCCCTCAATTATAAAAGCAACCCCCGATCGTTAAATGTCCCAGCTAAATTTGAAATATGAACAGTCAGCTGGCTGGTGGGTGCTATCGCAAAATCAGGTAGAGCTATGTCCATAGAAAGACAAAAATAACTGAATGGGGCAATGAGAAAAGACGAATGCCAAACTAGAAGTGCCAAAGACTTAGCAGTTCTTTCAACCTTGAGGATTGTCATGCTCCTTCAGCCAACATTCAGGGATGTATACTCCATCTATTATTTCTACATTTAAAAACACATACCCACACATGTGTGGCCTCATACATCTAGGGCTCATTTTTAGAATTGCACAGCAGATGTCCTAATCCAGAATAATTCACATTGCTCCAGCCCGGCATTTCTGCCCCGCCCACCACCATTTCTGCTGCGCACACATGCATGCACACTCACAACCACAACCACACAGAAACCAAGCTGCCTACACGTACACACAGCTGGGGTTTCAGTTCGAGTAATTCAGATTAAATCCATTTCTCTGGAGGTCCCCACCCCTACTCCCTCCACACTGCAGTGCTTGTCCTGGGCACCCAGGACAGTATAGGGGGCTTATCGTCCTCTGCCACAGCTGGAGGGAAGAGATGAGGAGAGATGGGATGAAATCAGGGCAGAATGGATGAGATATAGAGAGCGGGCAAAGTGGACATACTTTGCAGGCTGGATGAAATAAACAGGACAGAAAATAATAGAAGAAAAGAGCAGAATTGTAGAGTTCAGAATCAGAGTTGATAGAAATACGTGTGAAAAGAAGATGAGAAATGGTTGGAGAATAAAAGCGAAAAGAGTGATAACTCGCATACAAAGAAAAGAGAGAGTGAGAGCATGAGGCAGAGATTGAGAGAGCGAGACCTTGAGCCTCAAGAAGAAGGGCGGAGGGAAAAATGTGGAGCAGAGAGGAGTTGGGTCACCCCTTTTTAGCCTTCACAATAGCCCATGTTCTCCCCGAGGCTCATTGTCCACTCACTGTAGGCCTTTGTGAAAGGGTTTCAGCACTCACTCTCTTATTACACAGCAGCTCCCACTCGCAAGCATAGAAAAGGAGCCGGAGTGCGTGTGTGGGTGAGGCGAAAAGGATGGGGAGGGAGAAGAAAAACTATTCCATGATATACACATCAAAGCCTCTGGAGGGGCATGGTCATCATGTCGAGTGCTGTGGTGGAATATATTGACGGGGTGATGGGCAAGAGTGCAATCATAACAATAGGTGCTGGATACGCTGCCAAGTGAGATTACATGCAGATTGTCCTGTTTTGCTTTTGTCCATCGCTCTCGTCTTTTGAGAGGTTTTTTTTAGAGCAAACACGCTTTTACTCGCTGGGCGAATCGTGAGATGAAAACAACTTCAAACACAGTCAGTAGACGGTGAAAAAAAGAGCAAATATGTTGTAAATTTAGCAAAAAAACAAGTGCTTTCAGACTTTGTATTTGTCGTCTCATTTTATAATTTCGATCTGCCCATCCCACCCCCAAACCTCCTGACTCCCCACAGCTTTTATCCATTACACATAGCAAGGCAATGGGCCAAAGAGGTAAGACTTTGCCTGGCATTTCTGATACAAGCTCTGTGTGTGTGTGTGTGTGTGTGTGTGTGTGTGTGTGTGTGTGTGTGTACACACTTATTGGAGTCAGGTTAGGACAGCCTGGTACTGGATAAGTTGCACCATACTGGCCTCATCCTTTCTCCAGATGTGCCACGTGTGAGCTGGGAGCTTAGAGAACCAGCAGACCAACCCTGCACAGCAGATGCTGGAGGCAAAACCAGCCTGAGCCGTGAGAGAATGTGGGGACAATATCAACCTCCCCCAGTTGTGACGTGGCTAGGGTTTTTATTTGAGCCAGAGATGGTAGGGGTGGAAGAATGAGAGTGCAAGAGGGTGCTGGGAAACAAAAATGGATGCTTCAAAATCTACGGTGAATGGCCAATAAGAACTGATTTACAGGTGGATTAAACAAACTAAAGATGACCGTAAAGTCAAGCTTATTGAAGCGCTGGCGTCAGTCACACACCTCTGACAGATCATGTGATACAACACTGTCCCCATGAAACATAATGACCCATTGGAGACAGTTTTTGTTTACTCTTTTACACACACACACACACACACACTTTCCCCCATCCCCTGACTTGTCTACCCCCCCCCCCCCACCCTCTATCAATCCAGTCCCATGACCAGCCCAGCCCCAAGGCCGTATCCACCGGTCCTTCACTACCTCCCTACATCTACTGTACCACCCCCCCCCCCCCCCACCCCACCCCATCGTCTGTACCCAGATGCCAGAACAATACTGCAGTGTGTGTTTGGCCCAAGGTGTGGGAGGGCTGCACTGAGTGTCTCCCGGCCTCCTAACAATGCTCTGACAGAAGAGGCAGAGCTAGGGGGGAAAGAAAACGAAGGGGTGGGTAGAGTCACTGACAAATTCAACAAGAAGAATTCTCCCTCTGGCTCCACCCCACCCCATTCCCCTGACCTGTGGCCCCCAATAAACATCCCATCTATCTGGCAGACACGAGATCGCCATGGGTGGGTCCCATTTCCCATTCGGGGAGACTCGCTCTAAACAATAAGTGAGATTGTCATGACTAAAACGAGGGTGTGAAATAACTTGTAACGATCCATAGTATCTGAAAAACATTTGTTTGGCCGTCAAACTGAATGGACCGGGTTGAATATTTCAGGAGTTTGGTGAACAGGTGTCTGTATTACGGATGGATTTTTATTTAAAACGTAGAGACAAGAAAGCACTTCAGTGGATGAGAGAGAGAAATAGTTTATAGAGAGGCTGGATAAAGAGACAACTGAAAATGAAATTAACTTTATGTGGTAATTATGCAACGTACCTGTATATGAATGAAACGTATGTTGATAAGAGTTCTCCCCTGTGTGTGGTGTTGATATACTGAGGATTACTCAGTTACAACCGATGTGAGTTTGTCACATAACCTTTTACCCATTTGTGAACAAAGGGAAAAACGAATTAAATTGACTTCTATAGATCTCAGATATGTGAGCTCAAATTTGATCGAAGGGAAACAATGGTCTACTTTTGCCTCATCCTAACCTCTTACCAGTGAGTACAGAGAACAATTTGAGCACAAGACAGCATCTGGAGAATTAAGGACAACGGCCCCCTTTCTCCGAGGAGACCCACATTTACCACAGCTGCCCTGGTGTGCTAGAGCTAATCAAGTTAGCTTTAACGAATGCAGCAGAGGCCTGACTAACGCCAGGAATGGGTGAATAGAACAAGACGTTGACTCATAACACCATAATTCCCCTTTAATGTACTGCTTCACAATACTACCTCGCTTAACATAAACTGCTGCTCATTATTTCAACAGAACTGCACATATAAGGATTAGAGTTATATTCAAAAGGCAGAGACGAGAGGAAAAATCTAATCTGAGGAAATCAAAAAGTATGTCAATGAAATCATTTCCAATAACGCAGCACTGGGCCTTTATTGTCCCAGCTCTAGTCTGCACGAGGACATGGATTGGATAACCTCTCAGTGTCTGGGGTCCTTGTTGCTGAGGAGAAGCCACACCAAGCCCCTACTCCACCGTTACAGCCCTCCTTACCAATTAGAGATGTGCACAAGTTAGATCACTTTAAGCCATTCTGATTAGTGATTGCGTGTGCAAAGGAAGGAACTAAATGTAGTAGTGCAATCCTCTTCGCTCACAAATTAGAGTCCAATAGCACCCGGCTCTTAATTCCCCTGACAGCCAGGACCATTGTCAGGGTAGGAGGTCGTGTGTGGAAAGGAGCAAAGGAACAGAAGTAACACATGGTTTTCTTTTTCTCTTCTGAATAAGGATTGATGGCAGAAATGCCCTTTGACACCAGATTGTTAATGCAAATATGCACTCCCTGTTTTTACGAGGTCTCTGAAGGAGTACTGTAGAAATGTTGCCAACACTGCAATCAAAATAATGAACCAATAAAAAGACCTCATGCACGTCAATAGACAGTTCCAATACGGTTGTTTTGGATTTTAAGCAATCGATACTGTAAATACCTTTGTACCTACCTCAAGCTTGGGGTAAAAACAGTCTCCATTAATTCAGAAATACGTAAGTGACAGGGTCAGGTGATGCCGTGTCAATCCATTTCACTAATTCATGTCTATTCATGTGGGCCAGGCGAGCTGTCAAGGCTCCAGGCAACTTGATTTACTCTCCTCCTCTTGTCCAGCCCTGCAAGTGACACCATGTATGGATTTTTTTTTGGGGGGGGGGGGGGTCATTCTAGCACAATGCCTCTAATTTAGCTCCCCGAAAGGGAGGAGGAGGTGGAGGAGGAAGAAATGCACCAGAGGTCACCTGGGACTGAAGCCAGGAGAACGGCATGATGAGAGGCCAAGAGGAGGGAGGAAGGGGAGGGAAGGGGTGCGGTTCCCCAAAGGCTGCTAGGGTCGAGCCCTTGCCATTGTGTGACCTCCAGCAAGCTAGCAATCAAGACAGTTGCAACAAAAGAGTTTGCTGTACTTCGTTACATTGTGTGCATTTTTAAAAATAAAATAGTCCACAACACTTACACTTTTTCTTGTTCTTTATTACTTATTATGTAGTTCAAAACGATTTAAAGTTGTGTGACATGCAATGAATGCTTCATTCTGAACAATCTCCTGTGTGATGGTAGCAAGCAGGTGTCACACTGGAGGTTTGCAACTTGCCTGATAAGTTGGCAGATAGTTTTTATTGTGGACGGAAACTGATTTGGAGAGATTTGTGTCACTCACGTTGATAAGTGGTTTTGGGTCTTTTCGCCGTTCAATACCAGTTATTCGGCTTTAGCCTCGTTAGGAGCTTTCAAACACAGTCTCTGCTCACCTACCTCCGGCTACAGCAGAGCTACGAGCGGCTAAACTAGCCGTTAGCTCAGGTTAGCCTGCTGATGCTAGCCAATCAGCCAGGAGAAGGGATTGTGAAGATTAAGTAAAAGCCTATTTTCGCCTTTCGCTATGTTTGAGAAGTTGTAGAAACTAGTCGTCGTTAGTTGACAAACAAAAACAGACTTCGACAGAGTGAAACATGTGTGACAGGTATATGTTATAGGTAACGAGGCTAACGTTACCTGTTTGGTGGGGTCGTTCCTCCCGTGCTCGGACGACAGGTGATGTCTCAGCAGCAAGGCCCGCTTGTAGTTGCGACTGCCTTTGACAAGCTCGTCGCTGTTTTTAGTGGCAATGTTGTGACACCACGAACAGGACATAAGTCCCGTCTCCTGGCAGAATTTGAGCCATCGGAATTCTTGCAGCCACTTGGCGTGGAATAACGAGTGTTTCTGAAGCAGCGTCTTCGGTCTCATCTCTACCCCAGATTTCCTGGATCCCGACTCGCCCACAGTAGTCGCACCGCTTCCCGACTCTTGGCCGTCGTCGTCTGCGTCGTTGGGACAGTTTCCCTCCGTCAAGCTGTTCCAGTCCTCTGCTTCCACTGAGCCGACACGGTCGTCGCCGTCCCCGGCTGCCGAGCTGCCCTCTTCCGGGTCCTCTTCTTCCTCCTCCGCCTCGGGTTCCGTGCTATCGCTGACAGACCCAGCGCCCTCCACTCTCTTCTGCGATGATCCTTTAGCCCCCAGATCGCTGTCCTCCTCTTGATCCGGCCTGTTCCCGTTAAAATGTCGGTCTTGACAGGCCGGGGCCTCCCAGCGGTTACGGTTCCCCCCACCGATACCGCTGGAACCCGTTAACCCAGCTAATCCACCTCCTCGGAAAGCCAGCGACCTGCGGTTTCTCTCACCGGACATTTTTCTTTAATATATATTAGAATCACTTTCTCAACAGCGGTCCACCTCCGACACAAAATATATTTAGAAACGATGTATTGTCCGGAAGAGATGAACCGTCGTCGCTGCCTTTTCTCCGCTTTTGGCCCTCCCGGTGAGAGAATGTAGGTTATGCGGAAATAAATAAAGGTTTTAAACGCATAATGAATTTCAGGGTTCTCGCTGCGTCCGCGCAGGCCCCGCAGAGGTCGAATGGCAACGACTTTCTTCCCCACAATGCACCTCGACCAGAGAAAGGGGGGCTGGAGAGGGAGGGGGCGGCATTTAAAGGAAGATGGGGATCTGTTGATCAGCGAGGGGTCTTTTGTTTTTGGAGGCTGCACCCATTTCCTGCGAGCTTTATATCTTTTAGATTTTTCTTGTCTCCTCAGCCCGTACGTGCTGACTCGTGTGCCCCACTTTAGCCCTTTGCTAAACGACATTACCATGCTAGTGTTATAATATTGATTTCGGAAGTCTATAAGAACTTGTAGTCTGTCTATAGTACTTTGTTGAATTTCATTTTATTTACAATATATATATATATATATATATATGTATAAAATAAATAATAATAAATAATAAAATAAATATGTATGAATATAAAGATCTGTAAAGTATTGTATATCTGTGTATATGTGTGCATTAATTGTGATATTTAATTTAAATAAAAAATGCTTAATATTAACACTCCATTAAAGTAATACTTTTTTTTCTGAGACCAGAGCATAAAAGCATAATATAGAGTGTATGTCACCATATCTTAGTTTATAGTATATGTGCTGTTTCTATTTCTCATCATGGGATATATGTGTTAAATATTAAATCAATATTGAGGTATAATATAATAATTCAACTTGTGTGATTTTAATGAAGCCATGTGATGATGTGTGATCATGAAGATGTGTAATTAACAACCTCTGGAGACCAGCGAGATATTATAGCCTAAAGTATTCTAACATATCAACACGTACCTTGAGTTTCTGTTCCCTGAAGATCAGGTCCAGCAGGTGGCCCTCTTTCATGAGAACGCCTATCTCTCTATCTGTGTGTGTGTGTGTGTGTGTGTGTGTGTGTGTGTGTGTGTGTGTGTGCGCGCGCGCAATGCTTGACATAGTTGGATATAAAGTTTCAATTCTCTCCAATTAAGGGCTTTGCACATAGTGTGAACAAGAGTGGGATTTAACCCTTCAGTCTGTGGATTTAACCCAGGTTTTGACTACAATAAAGTGGGGGTTGTATTCCACCGTAATGGTTAAATTCCCATCTGGGTAATAAGGCGTGTCGTGTACAATTAATGTTTCTTGCTCCAGTTCTTACAGCGTTGGCTATCAACTTGACACAAACACCGGAATACATTTTAGAAATGAAATTCCCGCATGCACTGAATAGGACAGTGTATGTCAAAGTATTCTCTCAGGTATGGAACAAATTAGTACGCCGTTGAGGTATCAGTGATTGAGATGCATATGTGCAGCAATAAAAGCTGATAGTCCATTTTAGTATGAAGTTCCATGTTTTCATTAAGAAAGACGTTTTTTTTTTAAACATACACTTGTTGGATTGGCTACAGAGGTATATCACTGGCAACTGCCAAACCAAAAAAAGATTGACAGATTTGGATAGCAACATGTGACATTGAAAACAATGTGTCCAATAACTTCAACGAGACAAAAATAATAAATTAAATATATATAATATTCGTGGCACACCACAAATGTCCATGTCTCTTGGGATCAAAACAGCAGGTTTATATGTGATAGAGTATATGTATTATGTGTGTAAACTGAGACTGTATCTTAACAAGGATTTCTACATTATTTTCTGTGCACCCCATTGTTATAACTTATTATGTTGTAGGCTATTTACACGTGTAGAACTTGGTATAATTGCAAAGTATTTTACGACTATTCTAAATATAATTATACATAACTGAGGTATGACACACATGCATGTTTCAGTCGTGTTGTGCAGCGAAACAAAAACAAAAATCATCAAGCTCAAACAGCAAAATAACGACGTGTTGGTGCCATGCAGCTCTGCCTTGTTGATGGTGTAAAACTTGATCCACGTGCTCGCCTCTGTTTACACTGCTGCGTGCTGACGTCACATTGAACCCCACCCCGCACGGCGAGCGCGAGAGAGAGAGAGAAAGAGAGAAAGAGAGAGAGAGAGAGAGAGTGAGAGAGAGAGCAGGAAGAGAGAGAGAGTGAGAGAGAGAGCAGGAAGATCTGCAGAAGCCAAGAGAACAACTTGTAGACGCTGGACGTACAAACCTCCAGAAACAACGCTCATTCCTACAATGGAGGCTGCAGAGCAAGGTAATTCATTTGCTGAAATGTCTCTCAGTGACCGTGTTGTTAACGCAAAAATGTTTTCAAACTACTTTTGTCTCACATGGAAGTTTGCAAACTCGCTAAGTAGCGCAGTGACTGAAGTCAGTCCGTTTAGAACATATGCTACTTTTGAAGCTCAATTAAAATTGCATTTTTGTGACGGGGACAACAACGTTGAGACTTTTAGGAGAAATACATATTTTAGATACACCTTTACTTAAAATATCACGGAAGTAGAATATGACACATTTCTTCCAACATGTAACCAGAGGACGAGCTTACGTTAGCTCAGTAAAATATAAACAAGGAAGTTGTCATTTCCACTAAAGTAAACAACAACTGGGCCGAAAAGTTTGACAGGCACCGTCAATTTAATAAAATGAAACACGTCTTAGTAAAAAAAAAATTGAGAACTTACAAACAGGTTACACCTGTTTGACAGCTCATTATTACGTGTCCTCTAAATGTCCCCACTATACCTGCTCTAGTCAAGCCACGCTGCCTAACGTACATTTCTGGTCCTGTTTGAACATAAAGAGTGCACAAGTTTAGTTTGACAGTAGCACATTCCTGTGCGTCCATGATGGAGGCCTGTGAGTTGAATGCAGCATACATACCATTCTTTATCCTTTCCTCTCCTACACCGGCCTGGGCATTTCCGTTCCCGCAAGGCAGCCATCTGCTCTCTCATACCTGTCGACCGCTCTCCCATCCTCCGGATTTGTGCTTGCCTGTTGCGATAGTGCATGTGTTCCGGCTGCAGTTCTCAAGCAAATTAAGCAACAACAAAACAAGAAAAAACACTCTTTTGCCTGTATTTTATTTGCACATAACATGACCGTGTCGTTATTTTGGAAAGAAGAAAGTGACAGAGGTTTATTTGTTCACCTCAAGGGGAGGCCAGGTAAACAAGGGGAGGCCCTGACCTCATTTCCCGTCGGCGAAAACATTCTTTGACCCCCTGCAGAAATGTAATTTCCTGACATCTGTATGCTGTATATTGTGTTTATTGGCCTCAAGGTGGAAAATATTGTATATTCTCATGGAAGGCTCGGCATATTTAATATGTTGACGGATAATAATGTGAGCTTATTGATTTCAGACTGAAGGAGGTCTGTTATTCACACAACGCTGTCAGTCTCTCTGTCATCTCGATGTATTTTTAAGCAAAACATCTTCGCCGCTACTAGTTACGGGCTACTTGTCTGGCTGCCGGTCTTGTGACCGTGGTTCCTCTTTGGTTGTGTAGTTTTCCTGTGCTTTACATATACCTTCAAGGTTTTCCCTGACATGACATTATTTCCACCATCTGTGTGCGACTGACTGAGCAGTTCAGGCAGCAAGTATCTAAAGTTGCCCTTTGTGGCTTTGAAAACACAGATAGAAAAACAGTTAGGTAGCAGAAGTACTTTTTCATCCTTCATTGTTCCATTAAATATTAACCATAGGAACTGATGAGTTCTCTTTTTTTTTTGTTATAGTCTCACAATCATGGCAACAGTGAAGTTAATTTTATTGCCACGCTTTTTATTCAGGACTGAATGTATCTCGGCACCATCTGCTCCGGCGTTTCTTGTCAATGTTTTTCCTTGTCACTGTCAGCTGTTGGGACTCGGCCTGCTCAGCCACCAACGTTTCATTGGTCATGCGTCTCCCGAATCCCAACCTCTCAGCCCTTACCGACACGACCATCACACGGACGCATATCTCTGATCTTTAAGAAGGTGCGCTACAGTAAGAGCTTCACGCTCTCTGCAATCACTGCAATCAACGAACTATAGCAGTAACACTCAATGGGCTCCTGTTCTTGTAACTGTATTGTGTACCCTATGTTTTTGTGATTGATGTTTCCTCATTGTTCCTGTGTGTGTACGAGCTGTGGAAACTTCCTCTAATGGAGAACATTAAACTAACTGACCGACTGTGTTTCTGTCTGTCGGTCGACTGACTTATCTCCCCGTCTAAATCAGCTTTTGTTCAATCCGTACATGCCACTCAGTGTGCAGGTGTGCTTGCACGTTTGTCAGTATTTCAGGTGAAGAATTAGAAAGAACTGGATGTGGTTGAGCTAGTTTAGCAGGTTTTAGGAGGAGGCAGGTCGGTGAGCATATTGAGTGTTCTCAAAGGATCTCTCGGGGGAGCGGAGGGTGCTCTCCTCTGATTGGGTTTGAGTAGATGACCTCTATGATAACAAACATCTCTTTCTTTGCGCTTGCTTTTCCCGGCAGTTGAATGGATTTTCCAGTAGTAACGTCAGATCAAACCTTTCTGAGGAATTGATTCAAAATATTTTCTCTACATGTCACAAATGTGGGATTTTGTAGGTTGAGAAGAAAGTCCTGCGTGATCTGTACCTTTTTTAGACGTAGCCTGTTTCTGGTATTTTCTGCTTCCTCGATGGAGGCTTAGTGTGTGTGTGTGTGTGTGTGTGTATGAGAGAGTTGTCTCATGAGCTTGATTATGAGCAGTATCCAACGTTTTTGTCTTATTAGATTTACGTGAGGCACAACTGGATGCTTTCAGCTGTGAGAACAGTCAAAGGAGGTTTGTCACGGATAGCATCCGGCCAACCATGTACGGCAGACTAGTTTGTGTTAGAAATGGTAAATGAACATATTTATTTATCATCCAGCCCCGTTTTAAAGTCTGATTTAACCATCCTAAACTGTGCTTTTGATTTGACTGACTATTTGGTGACCGTCATAGCTGTGAGGTTTGCTGCACACTCAAAAGGTTAAAAGAAAGCAAAGTTATGTAATTCATGTCTGTTGCACTGTTAAGGAAAGTTTTGCCATGACTTTTCATACGCTCTCGATTACTGCTCGTGTCAGAAACGTAGGCCAAATACTTTCTCTCGTGTTAAATGTTTCATGGTTCCGGATGTTTGTTTCCCAAAACATTAGCTCAACGTGACATCTCTGTTTGCACAGCAGTCATGGTTGTCACCAGTCGTTTTAGAATCGTCTCTTGAAAGGTTTAATGTGAGCCATTTATGCACTAAAACACACTACCCAAAGCTCATAGCCTATAACCAGAAAACCTGCAGGTTCACATTTCATCTCCAAGATGAAAGTGGAATCCCCCTGTCTGTTTCACACCTTTGATCTTTGAGCTGACCGTTACATGAATGAAAAGTAACACGTGTGGTGTATGATTAAAATGTTCCCTATGGTCTATATAATGGGCTAAGTACTCCCACTATGCTCAGTTTACTGCATCAAAACATCGATGACAAAACGTAACACAAAGAAGAACCTGAAGAAACTGACAACTTAAATCATGCAGAGGCCATTTCATTCCTCGTCATTTGACTTCTGCTTAATAATGGAGAATTTTTCAATAACGTGTGAGATTTGGCCAAGCAGAGGTCTCACCTGTCTGGTACCGCTGGCTCCAGATGGAGTATTTTCCAACGTGACACTGTAGAGAGAAACTGCCAAATGGAGCATAGTAGGTGTGTTAATTATCAAGCCTAAATAGCTTAACCGAAGAATTAAATGAGTCATTTAGTCTATTTTCTTTTTCCAGAGATGCACTAAATATTGATGAAGGCCTGAAGGCCGTACTGACTCCAGAGAGACTGGTGGAATTTCTTGACATCTCTGTGTGTCGTCTGCACATCGCTGTAGTTTTCCAGGGCTTCTGTTGTGATGAGATATTTGCTGTTTCCCCCTCAACTCGGCTGTTTTTGTAAACGAAACCTTTTTGAAACAAGGCGGTCGAAATCTTTAATCCAAGTAAAGCGCAGAGTGGCAATTTTAATACACAATCATCAGGGTGGACCCCTTGCATATTTGGGATAAGTCGTCATATGTCAAACCTTGTGTTTGAAGAGTGATCCTAACGTGGTATGTTAACCTTGTTTAAATGAACGATTCAACCTGTTGAGGAATATACTCATTCGCTCTCTTGCCAAGATTTAAATGAGAAGATTGATACCGCTCCGGTATCGCTACAGTAAATATGAAGCTACACTGCTAGCTCAGTTTAGCTGCAGTCCCACCGTAAAGCCACCCTCCATTTATCTGTGCTCCCTCTGAGGCGTTAACACCCCCTCTTACTGTTTTTCGACGATGCACATGTCATGTGACCATCTATGTCTCATGATTCTCGTTTTAGGCTAACCATGTGACAGGGTACGCCACGAATAGCAAGGTAATGGATCCCGTGCGGTGCTTCATTAACCACTTGGAAATGTCTGTTTCTGAATACAGTCTGGGGGCCGTGGGTTGTTTTTGATGCTACGTACTTTGATGGAGGTCTTATTCATTCAGCATTTATCCAATTTAAGCATAGCAGTGATTTTTCTATTTAACAAATGTCACATGAATCCAGTGTTGCTCATGAATAAGTTGATATGCGCTGATCCGGAGGGCGGCAGAGTGGAAGTCATGTAGAGTATTGTTAAAGTATTCATTGTGATTTAAAAATGTATTTCACCATTAATAGTTGAAGTGTTCCTTTGCAGAAACGGACAAAAGCCATTCTTATAATGAAAATCTGAGAAGCAAAAGAAGAAAGATGCTGAGAAGGATTCACTGTCCTTGATGCGGGCTTAATTTTAGTGCATGTTGATACTTGACAGTTGGCAATGAGTGACTGCATGTGTGTCACTTCCTGCGCTGACATTGCTGCATGGAAGCACAGTGAACCGAAGCCTGGCTACAGATCAGCACAGCCTGGCGTGACCCAAGTGGTTTGAGACTGTACAGAACATCATCATTTCTTTCTCTTCTGTATGTAAGAAACGTCAACCTTTCATATGTCTCATAGTACACAGTTCTTTAAGTTTAAAACTAAATTCTCCTCACTTTTCTACTATACTCTGGGTTTAAACGGAAACGTATTAGTGTGGATGTATCCTCACTTTCTGACTATTTATGGATGAGTCTCCACCTCCCTCCAACGCTGCTGTCTACAGAGGTACACGACATCTTTAGTAGCATCTACATCCAATAAAGTTAGTGCAGAAATGTCACCAGGCTGTTTTTCCTCTTCAGCCTTGAGAGTTCCAGTTGTTGCTTCCAAACGCTTGCTGTCTATTGGCGCTCCTTAAATGAGTAAATAAAGGAGACATGACCTATCCTTAGTTCCTCTCTCCTTCAAATGTTTCCGTAATATTAAAATAAATATGAATGATAACTGTTGGATGAGCAAAACAATTGAAAAAATATTTTCAGATATCTGGATTTAATGTGCCAATCATCGATTTAATCGAGAAAATAATCGAATAACAAAAACAGTCATTAGTTGTAGCCCTCGTATGAACACACAAAATGAACAGTGTACATGTACTAGCTCTCTCTACCGCACAGAGAGCACTTAAGTAGCACTTAAGTTCCTTAAGTACACACACAATACTAAGTGTAGCCTCTGGCAGCCTCTCTCCTCCATTCTAGCTCACGAGCATTACTGCTGCTTCAAACTGGACTGGCCACCCTGGATTAGCGCTCCGCTGTAATCTGGGACACTGCAGATTATGCTTTTCATCTAATGCCCCCCACAGCCACACACACAATATACCATGTGACCAGCCCACACAAACCTCTTTTATTTCCACCTTGGATGACAGGCTGGATGATGTAAAGTGAGGGAGGGAGGGAATTGACGGAGAGACCTGAGAGTATTTGAACCGGAGTGTTGCCGGCTAGCATCTGAAAACGGCACTGATTGCGCAAATGGATGGATTGAGCAATGACCTTTGGGATTATGCTGGAGAGGGTGTGTGTGTGTGTGTGTGTGTGTGTGAGAGAGAGAGAGAGAGAGAGTGTGTGACAGCTGCTTGAAGGGACAGGTAACTTATTAACAGCAAAGAAAGGAACAGAGGTTTCACAACGCCTTGGCTGGCTGCAGAAAATGGAAATCCGGCTTCTCTGTACTCTCACTCTGACCATCTGAAAGCCAATACAAAACCTCCTCCCACTTACACACACACACCTTGGACATAGTGTCCCTCTGTCACACACACCACGAGAGTCCAGGACGCTGTAAACAAGGAGACACAGAGCCAGCACGCGCCAGGATCACATGCAGACAATCAGCCCATCGGCTGGCTTTGCTGAGGTAGTGGTGGTGGTGGTGGTGGTGGTGGTAGGGAGGTGCTAGTCCCTCCGACCGACCAACGCACGACAGGCTGTCAACATGGAGCCCCTGGAGGAATACCACTCTCCGTTTGACTTTGAACAAGGAGTCAACGCCAGCTACCTCTACCTCTCCCCGGCCTACAGCGACACGCCGCCCAGCTCGCCAGCTGTCAAAACCAGAGGTAATCACAAGGTGGACGGAGAGAGGCCGGCCGGCCGGGGGGTGGATGTGTGTGTGTGTGTGTGTGTGTGCTGGAAAGAAAGACAAAACACAGGTTTGGTTCATTGGGCGGGAAGAATTCGGGGGAACACAAACCTCTGTGTCAGCATCTTTTGCCATTTAGTCTAGTTTTTAAATTTCGGAAAAAAACAACCTGTACTTCTAAATGACAATTAATTTTGTTATGGTTCTGAATATTTAATTTCACAACTCTTGTTTGGTACACAAGATGTTTTCATCTATCTTGCTTTCATCTGTGTTCTTTACATATATTTCAAGACTCAAATGACTTATTTATATTGTGAAGTATTTTTAGATCTGCACCATAGCTCACAGTGGTCTCCACCTCACTCTGTGTGCGTTCTGAAATTTTTAAATTGTGAAAAGTGTGTTTGCATCTTTTGGGGTCCACCTTTAGAAAGTTGCCCGTAAAGTTGATGTTTTACTGTCTTTCAATGCGACTGCTTTTCATTTTGTAGGAATTGGAGAACACATAATATCAGAGGCATCAACTGCTCTGTTGTCTTTGAATTGTCTTTGCCACACGGCATCAGAAAAAGAAAAGGCCTTTATTGTTTCATCATAGTGTGTGGAGATGGACTATAGGAGATCAAATCACATCTATATTTTGAATTTTTACGAACTACTATTTCAGTGTTGTCATATTATTTAATTTTGGCAGTAAAAATGTATTTTACCTCAGTTAAAAAAAAAAAAAAGAAGTTAATAAATTAAAAAGGCTTCCAGACTAAAGAAAGTAATCTATTAATTCCACATTTGTTTGTGCTGCCGATGACAGATATGAAGAGTGGCTTAGTCACAATAACAAAGTACCAACTGTTACGATGACGAGGCTTCAATAGTTCGGTGGACAATTGTAGAGCTTTGCTTGTGACTCATTATCACCAACGAAGAGATAATTATGTGCAAGCAGTTTGGCAAGTCTGTATTTCAGGCATGCATTTCTAATTATCTAATAGTTTAATTGTCTAGTTGTTTTGGATTTAACGGCGACAGAGAGTTAGGGGGCCGTTTGGCAGAGCCTGCTCGTCTCAGAGGAAACGAGAGGGGTGGGGCAGCAATGTGGGTGGGTGTGCAGTTTGGTGAAGCCAGCCATACTTCTGCTTCCACATACAAACGTCTCTCTTGCTCTCTCTCCCTCTCTCTCTCTCTCTCTCTCTCCCTTTCCCAGTCTTATTTTATTCTCTGCATGCTCACAGCACCTACTGATGGAAACACACCTCCGAAGGCACACCTTCGCTGCACAGCTACCTCCACACTCGCACGAACAGATCTGGCTCTGCTGCCTGCAGAAATGTATTACAAAGTTGTACATGGCTCGATAACTCAGGAGAGGCGTCGGTCTACTGACCCTGTTCTTCTCACCCTGAGAAAAGTGCTGGATGTTTACTGTAATCTTACAAAAAGCAGCATAATGTGGGTTATCAAAATAATAGAAGCAGTCAAAGGAGGGGGGTTAGCTCTGTTAGTGACTGAGGGGAAGTGTCCATTACACGGTTTGGTCACTGTCAGCAGGCGCATATATATATATGCACTGCTGCATCATCGGTTGTGGGAAGAGAGGGCAAATGTGAGAAAGATGTGAGGGGGGGGAACGACCTCGAGGGCAGATGAAGTGTAACGCTTCAGAGGAACAGTGGGGGGGGGGGGGGTGTGGGTGTGTCTGAATACTATTCCCACTCACTTCATCTGTAAAATGATTGACAGATTTTCAGATGGATCCCATGCATGTTTTGACACGTATAAATATTTTTAGCATGAGACTCATCCAATCAGCGCTTCTTCTCCCACTCTATTAACATGCCATTGTGTTATCTGAATAAAATAACCAACAACAACCAGACAAATGCCAAAGATGTTCTTGTTCATTCAATGTTTTTTCACTTCCTACTGTATTTACAAGGCCAACACATATCAGCTGTCTAGTACCACAACGGGTTCAGAAGTTAAACGATGAAATGTTTTAATGAAATGTACTTTCAGGGCTACGTTGGCCCCCTCCCCCGCTTTAATGACACAGTATAGTCCCTTTTGGTGTTTTTTTTGCATCTGGGAGAGGGAGAAGGTGTTTGGTGTAGCGGTACAGTGGGAATGAATATTTCCCCTCTTGGCTACCACCTATCATTAAACTGCATCTTTAGCATCCTTCATTTACCTAAACTCTAATCTGACATCCTTCACACATTCACCTACGACCAGCTTCCTTTCTTTTCCCCCATCCTCCAGGGGCGCAGCATGACAGCTGAGCGGAGTTTGACAACCAACATCCGCCTCCGCTCCCATACCACCTGTTCACTGTCACACAGCCACACAGCAAACACCGGCTGGATTTAACCTTTTTATTTTTTTAATTTTACCTCCCAGGTTCCCAGCAGCATCCGGACTCGGTCCCAGAAGTGGGAGAAGATGCAGTGACGTCTGTCGGCCCCCCTCCCCTTCCCCCCGCCATGACGGAGGAGGAGCAGCAGGAGCTACAGGAAGAGTTGTTCAAGGTCAGGACAGGAGGGATTAGGGATTAAACAGGTCTTGATTCAGGGAGTCACGATCAGGTGTCCGACCCATTAATGTAAATAATCGGTAAGGGTTTTTCAGCAGGCTAGAATATACAACACTTTGTATATTGCTGCTTTGGAGTCTGGCAATACCTTACACAGCCCAGCCTTCCATAGCAACACGATGCTCATTTTCTAGGTCCCTTGTTGCTCCTGGAGCTGATCCAACCACTTAGCTTTTGCCTTAGATGTTGGATTTGTAATTCACATCGCAGCCAATATTTCCAGCAGGTCTTTTAACCACTCACTGTGGCAGCTTCCACAGTGAGTGAGTGAGTTGTAGAATAGGCAGTAGGATACCAACTAACTAACTTAATTCATTTAATTAAATGTCAGAAAAACATCACAATTCCCCAGTGTCCAAAGTTGACGTCTTCCAATACCATGTCATATCCGTCTAAACTGTCAAAAATCCTTTTTTTGTGTGTGTGTGTGTGTGTGTGTGTGTGTGTGTGTGTGTGTGTGTGTAGGTTGAGGACGAGATCCTGACTCTGTCACAGGTGCTGGCAGCCAAGGAGAAGCAGCTGGCGGACATCAAGAGGAAGCTGGGCATCACATCTCTCAACGAGATGAAACAGAACTTCACCAAAACCTGGCAGGACGTCACCACCTCCACCGTGTGAGTGCCTCACCCACCACAGTATGCCGACATCCCAACTGAGAGTGCACAATATTTCACTTGTTAAATGGAGTTTATGAGGTACCTTTTTGTAGTAGCTCGTCCCTTTTTTTTTTACCTCATGGTCAACTGCTTTCTTGTCCATAATGTTTCCTTTATTTCTCCACTGAATACCTTGAAAATTAAGTAAGCTGTCAGCACTGTTGAGAAAAGGCTCTTTCTCTGCTGAACAATGAGTAAGACGTCAGTGTTCTTGACAAGCTGCCTGGAGCATGTGGGGGTGATGGGTTTTTATATCACAGGAAATGAGCAGCATTGTGATTTGCTTTCAGGCTTTCTAAAATGAAAAAGACGTTGAGGTTTAGTTCTGACCTTGATGCCTCTCTTAAGTCTTTTGATCTCCTTTCATCACTTCCATATCTCCATCTCGCTCCCTCCTCTCTCTCTCAGCTACAGGAGGACGTCTGAAACATTGTCTCAGGCAGGTCTGAAGGCCTCAGCAGCGTTCTCCAACGTGGGCTCAGCCATCACCCGGAAGCTGGAGGATGTCAGGTGAGTCAGACAGCAGACGTGAATGATTTATCATGTGAAGCTCTGAATCTTTAAGAAACAAGAGTACCCTTTGGCCTGCTGAGCAACCTGAGGATTTATTTCCTAGAAATTGCACAGGGATCTCAAAAGAGACGGGCTGAGAGATTCAGTCCCTGAATATTTCCAATTTCTTTCTTACCGGTACTTTCTTTCCTACCGTCGATTTCATTTTTACATGAACACAATTTTTTTTATTTGCTGTGCATGTAATTGACCAAATTCTACCTATTTAACCGTGATAACATACATGTCGTGGTAATAAGGTGTGGGTCCGATGCAGGCGGAAACCTCCGGCTCTGAAAAGTGACGCCAATGCGGAAGTGCCTTAAACCTCAGGGGACGAAACATTGATGAACATAGATGTCTATGATAAAACGACCCTACTTCTCACGTGATTTACTACCTCGGTAAACAGTGAAAACACGTGTTTATGGTTTGAATCGATAGTTTCAAGTCTTCTTCAATACAGCATGAGAGCAGGGTATGCTTTAGGGCGTGGCTACCTTGTGATTGACAGGTGGCTACCATGGCATTTGGCCGGTCAATGTCTTCAAACGCTATCCCTTTCACAGTGTGCTTTCAGTTCAGGACAGTTCATTATAATTTCAGTCACCTAAAAAATTACTTCTTCAAACGGCCAAAAACCAAGATGGCGACGGTCAAAATGCCAAACTCAAGGCTTCAAAACAATAGTTCTCAAACCCAATGGGTAACGTCATATTGACATTTCTTGTATACAGTCTGTGGTCTGACATAATTCACGACCACAGGGTTTTTCTGTTATCATCTCCTTGTTCATGAAAGGGATGTATTATTGTAGCAGATTGATCTCATAGATTGATAGGCCTACTCTAATATCTACCAATACATTATTGCCAATATTTCCTGGTTCAAAAAAAAAAAAGGCTCTCAAAACCAGCAACAGATTGTTGTTTTTGAGATGTAGCTCCAGATGACCCACCCAGTTGAGATCCTAATCTGTCTTCTCTCTGGATTACTGAGCTGCAAACAAGATTATTAGGCCCCTCGCAGCCTCAACACAGCGCTGGTTTGGGGGGGGGGGGGGGGGTAGTGAAGAGGGACCTGACCGGGGTCAAAGAGGGGGTGTGTGTGTGTGTGTGTGTGATAAGATATCCCCCCCCCATAATACACAGGATTAGTGCACACCCACTGTGTTAATACACAATCAATCTTAATGGGATCAAGCAGGATTTATAGGATTTATGCACTTCTCCAATACTCCCAGATTGAACATATAGTAGAATGAAAATAAGGGTTTGTACTCTATGTTGTGTCTTTCTCTCTTTGTTCATCTGTGTTAAACTGTCTGCACTATGCTAAGATGACCACTAACACCCCCTTTCTTCTCCACTGATACTCCTTTCTGATAGCACACGCTCATTACAACACTTGGCTAGCATGCCTGTCGTGAGGTAAGGGGAAGTTTGTGTTAACGTGAGTCTTTGACTAAAATATGGAGGAGGAGAAGGCTGCACAATGTGTTTGTGCAACACCAGAGAATAGAGAAACTGGTTTGGCTATAGTTCTGTATTTCCAGGTATGCATTGTACATAAAAAGGTCTCAAGTGTGCACCTTGAGAAGCGACCACCGCTAAGAGCGACTGTGAGCTATCGGTGAAGCTGCAGCGCTTACTATCTTGCCCGGACAGAGCCCGGTTTGGTCAAGCTGGTAGAGGTCCTGCAAAAAATCTTGAGATAAAAGACATCTTTGAAGCCAGAGGCATCGTCGGTTAGCTGTGGTTTTGGAAACGCCCACTTTCAGAAACGAAGAAATGCGGTCTGTCCGGTGTTCTTTACTGGTTTGAAGTAGAATCACACAACAGGGTCTCTCTGCCGATTCCTGGCCGAAGTATAGTTTAACGTGCAGATCTGTTTGGGTGAGATTAGAACTGCAATTATTTTCCTTTATCATTGAATTTGTGGATAATTAACTGATTCATTTATGGAATAATTTATTGGTATCTGAAATGTCAGAATTTTTTTCATATATATATATATATATATATATATATATATATATATATATATATATATATATATATATATATATATATATATATATATATATATATATAAAATAAAATAAAATATTTAGAATTTAAGGGGATGTCTTTAAATTTCTTCTCCAACAATCCAAAACTTGAAAGATTTAGTTCACTGTCAGAAGACTAAATATTTGAGAGGCTAGAACCACTGAATTGATTGTCTGTCAATCGGCTTATTTATTAATTGTTTCAACTCTGTGAGATTAAAACATTAAATATATTACATTCATCCAAACCATTCTGACCGATGTCCAACCAAATGATCACACAACATGAGCATCCATCTTTGTTTCTGCAGCTCTTTGAATCAAAGCTTTCTCATGAAAAGTCTGCCGAGATGTATTCAAAGTTGTATGAATCGCACACACAGCGTTTCTAAATGCTACAAACGGATATTTCAGGGGAATATGTTTACTGTTACCTCCTCTCATCCTGTTCATTCTGCACTCTTTGTTATGCCTGATAAGTATCAGATATCATGTCCTCTACAGATGTGATTCCAGTCATATCCTGCTCCTGCTTCCCTCTGAAGGGAGCAACTTGTTGTCTGCAACTAGAATGTAGAAGCATGCCGGACAAACTCAAACTATGTCGGTCGGTCTGTGATGTTGTTATTTGTGTCTCGTTCTTTCACAGGAATGCACCAACTTTCAAGTCCTTGGAGGAGAAAGTGGAGACTCTGAAGGTAACGGATTAGGAACGGGACTCGTGGCTGCGTTTTCAAAATGTTTAAGTTAAAGCCCAGGGCTGTGTACAAAACCACTTTCTAATCAACACTGAAAGGGAGACTGTTAAACCTCTGCTGACCAGTGACCACAAGTGTCTATCACAGAACAGCAGCACATTGAATTTATTTTCATTTTGAGTCATGAGTCCAGCAACATTACTAGAAACAGTTATGCAGCAATGTGTACAGTAGCTAAAGCTGTCTACGCTGAGCCGCCATAACGCCTTCATATATTGAACTGAGCAATGTTTTGTGTTAAGATTGTTTTATTTCTTCCTTCAAAAGGGAAACAGGTCTCACTTTAATAGATTCATTTACAAGCTAAGTTCAGTTTTTTAAATATATATTTGGTAATTTATTGGTATTTATTTTCATTACATTGATGCATTTAAAATTGTAGCATTTAGTTTAGCAACTTTGAGCACAGGTTCAAATTTTAAATCATTTTTATGTTTTTTTTGTGTGTCTATAAATGACATAGTTACCTTAATTCCTAATTGAATTCCTCACCTTTTCTCCTCCTGCTGCTTCAGACCAAGATGACTCCATCAGCGTCCACCGGGGACCCCGACCAGCAGGACAGCGACGGCCCCGCCACCGACACTTTCATCAGTCAGCCCGACGGCTCGGCCACCCAGGACACGCCGATGAACTGAGACCTCCCGACCCCCCCCCCCCCCCCCACCCCCCCCCCCCCCATCACTTGACCCTCTCTAACCCCTGAACCGTAAACACTCGCCCCCTAAACTCTTGTGTGCCAGTCTTCCTTTATTTGAACA
This sequence comes from Melanostigma gelatinosum, assembly GCF_949748355.1. Taxonomy (NCBI): domain Eukaryota; kingdom Metazoa; phylum Chordata; class Actinopteri; order Perciformes; family Zoarcidae; genus Melanostigma; species Melanostigma gelatinosum. The sequence goes on along the minus strand of NC_136650.1, from coordinate 12,151,353 downwards.
AGTGACTTCCCACAGCTCGCCATCTAATTGTCTGGTCTTTTTGTCCGACACGTGCGCTCACTGGTTGACTGATGTGGAAACTGAAAGCATGGGATGGCTGCAGGCGTGTGGTCTCGTGTCCATCGTATATATGTACTTGAGTCTATTCTGGCTCTCTGTGGGAGAAATCCTACTTGCTGTCTGATTTCCCCCCCCCCCTCTACACTCCCTATTTCTCCGCTTCTGCCCAACCAGCAAAACTCAGATGCCAAACATGCTCCTAGATTATTTTTTGTCTTCATCAAATTAACACCATTTCATGTTTTGTTTGAGTAGAAAATTGCACAAATATATAAATATTATAAACTTGATTAGAGAAGGATTTATATATAAAACTTGTTTTGTTGTGTCTGCCTCTATTTTGGGGCCGTTCTTGGTTTACTGTGGTTTACCATTTTGGGGCCAATCTGATTTTCAGTTTTCTTTCGTGACATTCATTTTAGGACACCACGCGCTCATGAAAGCAGTCTAACACTGTGTTCAGAATATGAATGTATGCCTTCTTCTGTCATATAGTTACACCACTTTGTATACTCCCACAGTGCTGAGCCACTGGTTCTGTGTGTGTCAACTGCAGCCACCAACTCCAAAGCTGGTATCGAATAAAGAAAACACCCCGTTTCCCCCATTGTTAAGAGTCGGTCAGAAAATGATCTCCACGCTTAGATGGTTACAGGAAAACCGCCAAGATCAGCAGAACAGCGGCAGAGCAAACACACTGTCACGGTTCAGCCTTGACCCGAGGTGAGAGTGGAATACATACGTCTCTTCCAGAGCCAGAGTCAATATTTAAACACTTGTCCATTGTTTCTGCTGGGAGGTAACACCTCGTCCCTCCCCTTTCTGTCAGTTATCTGAAAGCAAGGCAAGAGACTCCACTGGCTGCTGTTTTGTGCACTGATGCATAATAACGGCGTAAAAGAGTTTACCACATGTTATCCAGTACAAGTCTGCCATTGTTTTTTTTGCTCTGTCGATGTCGTTGGTTTGGTTCAGACTGAAGTATCTTAACAACTCTCTGATGGATTGGCACAAAATAACCCAACCTGCTAAAGTCCGATGATGAACATGGTAAACACTGTACCTGCTTACCATCAGCATGTTACTGTTGTTGTAAGCATGGTAGCATGCTGACGTTAGCATTCAGCTCAAAGCAACACGGCCTCACCCAGCTTACAGCAGGGCTCGCCGCCTGGTTCCTCCTGAATGTGCTGGTTTGAGAAGTCTCTAGAGGAATTTGCACAACACGATCACAGTCCGCTACTGCAGGATATACATTATTTTCTGAAACTGCTGCTTTCATACAGATCGAAGTCGACAGAACAGTTACTCTGACATGACATGAGAGTCTATGTGAACACAGCCATTGCTTCCTCTGGTACACAAATGGAAGACACAAGGACTTTACACATACTTCTAGCACTTGTCCTCCCCTGAAGAGACCGGGCTGGTGCGAGTCTTCCCCTGCTGGCGGACGAATGAATGAACATGAATGTGAAATCAGCTCTCCCTCTTAATCATTAGTGCTGCACTTTGCCACGCAGACTGTCGATCAGCACCACATACGGGCCAAGGGGGATTTCTGCTGTAAAGATCTTGTTTTCAGCAACCGTGACACCATTTATGAGCTGTGCAGTATCTCATGGCAGCCATGACCTGGTTCACTGAGAGACTTTATTACAGCCTTTTGTCTCATTAGTTGTATTTAGTCACACACATGATTTGTTTGTTCTTAAATTGGAACCATGCAATGAAGACATGCTCTACATAAAAATACCTCTGAAGAAACCTTGTTCTAAGTTAACTGGTGTCTTAATGCAACAAGGGCGGGGGGGAGGGGAGTTTATTTGAGTTCCTCCAGCGCAACATATTACTGTGTTAGAAAGATGTGACCTTTTTAACACACCAGTGTGTCTAACATGGGGAAACGCATTGACATTGACCCACAGAAGGTCAAAACAAATCCAGCTTTAAAAAGCCTCATTGAACTGCAGTGCCTCATGTGAACACAGGAGGGCAGCCAAGAGCAGAAGCATCACTTGATGACTTCATTTGTCTTCATCCAGACCGCATGGGCCCTGTTTCAGAAAGCAGGTTTGGTTTAAACTCATAACTTAGTTGAGAGATGTTCAGTTGAAAAAAGGCAGCTGATTTATCTCGTTTCTTATGTTTCAGGATATTTTCGGACAAGGATGTGACTTGAAATGTAGCGAAGTAGGCAACAATACTTGTGCTTATTAGTACATATTCAAAAATATAATGAGTAGGCTTAATATAAAACAATTTTGTTGCAGTAACGAGAGTATTTTTTTTTCTTTCAACCAGAACTACATTTGTTAAGGCATGCATTACATCATTATTGGGCTGAGATGACGTTGCACTTAAGCTTGCTTTGAGCTTTTTCTCCTTCATGAGGTAAACTGATGGATGTATGAATAAACTCTAATTAAGTATTCTGATAAAGCACAGACCGTCACCATTTTGGAGTGTTATTAAGTGGGAAGAACTACATATCACTTAAAAAGTAGAAATCTTACGTATATCGGCAAAACTGCATGACTCACATGCAGCAGAACGACCCATTATTCTGTGTTATTGGATAACGATAAACTATGCATTACTGGGTAAGCAGTTTGTGGAGGCAAAGAGTATAGAAGGTAAGGCACCGTATCAACACATTCTGACTGATGTTTAGTTCATAAGAAAGCATCATATTTTAGAAAGTATTCACCTATTTTGTGTGTAAATCCAAATCTGAAAAGTAACTATAGCTGTCAAGTAAAGTACAATATTTCTCTTGGGAAGTAGAAGCAAAAAGTAGCAGCAAAATTGAAATCTTCAGGTAAAAGTAACTGGACTTGAATACAGTATTTGAGTAAATGTACTCAGGCATATTCCACTACTGGAGTATATTTTCTTGTTTATTTGTAAACGTGTGTATGTACGTTGAGAGCAAAGTGGAAACTGGAGTCAAATTCCATGCATGCATACTCATACATGGCCAATAAAGCTGATTCTGATTCTGAGAGGCTAACTTGTCATCGTCACAAAATATGTTACTTTTGTACTTTCAAGAGTTATTGAATAAAATGGTATTGAGTGTTCTTTGAAAAGAAAAGACAGTGACAGCGGCTAACAAATGGCTGCCAAAACAAATCTTTATTCAGTTATAACCAGATGCTTCCAGTCACACAGATCACTCTGGAGAAGTCTAAACTGTAAACAACAGAGTCAAACAACAACAGCACCAGAACGCTATTTGTCAGAAAACACCATTTACAACAATAACAATGGCAGTTTCTACACACAGAGATCGGATAAGAAACAAAACTGGTACAGGGGTTAACAGTCAGTGTGTGTTGATTCTTCTTTGAGAAAAATCATGATATAGAATTAATTTCATCATATTGTAGAAAAGAATATAAGAAAACATTGGTGCAACAGGGTGTAGTATTTGTGATAGAACAGATATTGCAAGTGCTTTGTGTGGTGCGTGAACAATAAAGAATCTCATGTTTGGATTGAATGTGTGACATGTAACTGTCCGTGTGTAATACGATGAAGCAGGCCTTGTTTGAAATGTGCAGAGAGAACATTCAGTTCAAACATGGCTTCGTGTGTGTGAGTTTAGAAGGCGGAGGAAAATGTCCCAAATGTCTTCCCATCACCCCAAAGGGTGAGAGTGTAGAGACGCACTTTGATGTAAAGGAATTGTAGATATTTGGGGTTATTGGACTTCCTGCAGAGAGTTATAGGAGAAGATTAAAGCCACTCACACGACTGTTTGTCAAATATGAACGGTTAGCTTAGCTTAGCACAAAGAAACAGGGGGAACAGTATAGCCTGGCTTTGTACCAGAAACTCCAAAGCGCACAAATGAAGACATCATATCTCACTTGTTGTATCTGTTCAAAATAGTGTAAAAACAACATGTTGTTTACGTTACGGGGGGGGGGGGGGGTTAAGAGCCGGACTTGGCCGGGCACAGTAACTTCCTGTTTTTGTGCTAAATTAAGCCAACCTGTCTACTTGCGGTTGCTTGAAATGATATTACTTTAACTAAAGAAAATAAACCCAAAACATAGTTCAGTTTAAAGGCAGATTATGTTGTCTTCAGACAGAGAGGCTACCTGTTTCCCCCAGTTACCAGTCTGTATGCTAACTGAAGCTAACTGCTGGCTGTAGCTTCATACGCAACATTCAGACATGAGCGTGGCATCGACCTTCTCAACTAACTCTCAGAGGGGAAAAAGGCCACATTTTCTTTAGTTGCCTCCAATCAGAGCCAGGCTAGCGTCTTCATGCTAGGCTAGGCTAAGCTAACCGGCTCATAGCTTCATATTTAACGTCCAAACATGAGAGCAAGAATGTGCATAACCGTATTTCCCAAAATGTCAAACTACTAATTCAAACTCCTTGCAAAGGGCAGGGAATCATCTGTGGGTTCATCTACAATATCGACACAAAACCTGCGGGTCATGCAGTTGTGTGTTTGTCCTTAATCGGTCCCCCTTTCTTTTCCTGGTGAAACAATGATGGTGACCTCTGGCTTGGAGACATTTCAGTTGTGGTGCGAGCTAATTATCAGCTCACTCAAAACCAGATCCTCCTGTTGCAACTGTAGAAATCTCTCTTAATCTTGAGTTCTCAGCTGAAAATCGATATTGCTTCATTAAAACGGATCCATATGTGGCCCTTTCTTCCTCCTCCCCCTCGCTTTGAACCTCCCGCGGCCTCACAGCGAAGGGAAGCTACCGATTTTCATGGACAGCAACGATTCTTATCAACCGAGGTCACAGCTGGAGCCATGTGTACAGGCTCCATGTGTACAGGCTCCTTTAGGTCATCTGATGGCGGGGGTGACGCTCTGCAAGATGTTTGTGATAATGAAGCAAACAGGCTCTGGTGTGAAAAGCAGCGTGGGGATTTTTATTATTCTATGTCAACGCACTAGTTGATAATGCATGAGGTGTGACAGCTTGTACATTGAAACGTGCATTAATGGCCGCAGGAATGGCTTGATCAGAGAGTAAAGGTGCACATGCGCACACACACGTGCAGGGTGAGCTTTTATGCTCACACACACACACCGACAGGAGGAGGTGTTGATGCTACATCGAACAGATGGGACATACCTCAGGCGGTCAAGTGAAAAACACACTCCATCATCTCACGCTGCAACCCACACACACACACACACACACACACACACTCGATGCCATCAACTCCTTGGCGGAGCCGTGTGTTTGGACCAGCGGCCTGGAGGGACGCGAGCAGCTTCCACCAGCGAGCTCTTCACATCATCACAGGGTGAGAACCTGAAGCCACGCACGGGGACATATGTTGAGCAGCACGGGCGCATATTGCCCCGATGACATGATCTAACACAGTTGGCTTTCGCAGAGCTCTTTCACTCGTGTTGTGTCTGCGTGCGCGGAGAGGTCCGGAATTTGTGTGACAGGAGCTTCATGCACGAGTTAGGCGAAAGAAGTCCTGCCCAAAAGGGATTCATGAAAAATAAAACACAGGCGACAACATGCTTTGCAGCTGAGATATTTAGTTGCACATTGAAATGCATGCCGAATAAATTCCGCTTGATGAATGATGCAGGCTGATATAAATGTTGCAGTTGCCTGAGAGGTGGATCCGAATGGGAGAGAGCTGTGCCAATCTGCAAACATCAGGCATCTTCAACCTTTTCAGCGCAGAATGATAAATGTTGTCTCATGAAAACAAACCGCACCCCCGATGACCCAGAGGAAGCACATCTGCGGGACTCCTAACTGGAGCTCACGCCGTATTTTAAATGAATATAAAACAAAGATAGTGGTGAGGAGAGGCTTTGGGAGACAAGTACTCCTGTTAGAGCTGACAGTGTTTGAGGTATCGGAGCACTCTGGTGCTGTAAATTATTCCTCAACCTTCTACAAAATGAAACTTGCTCCGATGGGTTTTCTTTTTTTCCACCATCAGATACTTGAGGTAAATGACGATGACGAACGATTGGAGAAGACAACATTTTGGGAGATCACACCGGTGAATTTAGGCCTTTGTAGTGTATGAAAGTGTCAGCTGGCACGTCTGCAAACCGTTTCGAATACCCCATTAAAAGGCAAAACATCATAGGAATGTGAGCTGATCAGCATGTTTCCCCAAATGTCAAACTATTCCTTGACATTGCCTCAGCACAGAAATAGACAGAAATAGAATATTTTATGAAATAAAAACATCTTCCCTGTTCATGTCAAACAATGCAGTGTGAACACTTTTACAACTGTGAACAGATCTGGAGAAGGACCGTGTGTTGCATCTACCATTTAGTTTACAGTCTGGAAACACATATCAAACATGTACATTTAGAGGCTTCAAAGGGATATAAAACTTTACATACTCGTCAGGGTGGAGAGCACCTGCTGCCAACTCAAGGGTTACCTCTTGACATGTCTGACAATAACTTTTAAAGCTCCCCGTGTGTTTTTTTCATCGGAGGTTTTGGGACGAGGTTGGAGGAAGAACAACCGTCATAACTCCAGCTGGCACCGCTCCCATCACTGCAACACTCAGTGTGAGACGCAGTCTCTGGTGCACAGCCTCCTCGAGCGAGACTCCCGCCGGCCCGGCTAACTGCTAATACGCACACAACAAGGATGGCGAGAGCTTCACTCAGACTGTGACAAATTGGTCAGTGCCAGCAGGGAATGACGGGTACTTTTGACAATTTTGTACATAATTGAAAACATGAGACAGGTTGGTTTTTGTTGGATGCCAATCTTATGTTTCCACATAAAACCACAATATAGTGTACAGTTGAGATAAAATAAGTACAGAGGAAGTCATGTACCTCATCATTTCCTTTTTTGCATGCACATGCAGTATTAAAAATCCAGTTGGACCAGAGCATATAGCATATATAATGTTTGAAAAAAGAGTGTAAAAATCCAGTGCGACAGTGAATTCTTGAGGTCTACATGATTGTATTCAGACAAAACAGCCAAGAGATGATCCAGTTTACAGAGGGGGCGGGTCTCTGTGTTGCATATTGAAGTTTAGGAGCTGTGGCTGAAGTGCTCTTCATGAAACACGTTTTAGTATTCTGAATAATCACTTCCAATTATAGAAGTGGTGCAGATGAGAGTGCTTTTATTTCATCTCTCTATCTGCCTTCACACTTTGCAGCTCCTGCAATAAAAATGGATAATCTCACTGAATGTTTCACATGCTGTTTGCTGAATGAGGCTTCCTTGATTTCCCAAACATTTCTAGATCGCACCGCAACAGTGATTCTTCACATCGACATACATTTATCTACAAGCCCTTGTACAAAAGGGAGAGAGGAGCCATGTTTGGGGAAACAAGGAGAAGGAGAAATAACAAAAAAACACACACATTTGACAAGTTACAGCAGAGTAGAAAAGTCACTCTTCGACATCGCAACATCTTTCTAGAACCAAGGCCAAAGGGGCCTCTGAACGCAACTCACAGGACATTTCTTTGTATCACAAATCTTTGAATTGTAGGTAAAGCAGACCTCGTACTAGCCAGCACCAGAGACAATCCCTCATGGTCGCTGGAAGCCCCGCATATCACAGCAACACACCTCCGCTCACAGACTCTAGACACAACATGGCAACTGAGGTCCACTCTAGAAACTCCACGCTCACCAAGGCACATTCAGGACTCCTATTTTCCTCCAAAGATTACCCTAATGGGGGGGGGGGGGGGGGGGGGGTGAAGCAGCTTCTCGAAACACATACTAAAAAACTGCCTTGGGAGTGTTTGCAGAAGCCATTTCAACCGTTCTCCGCCTTCACATTCCCGCATGAAAGAATGAAGGATGGAGGGTCCCTCAGCTTTCTTTATTGACAACACCACCGCCGTGACCCCGGCTCCGGATTGGAGCCTGCCCGTCACAATGGTTGCCATGGAAACTAGCCACACGGTCGGTGGGATCTAGACACGCTGCTACTTAATCTATTCTCAGGGTCAGCTGTACTCCACTGTGCGCATTGCCAATTTCTGTTTTTATGTCCGATTACATTTCCAGTCATTTTCACATGACGTGTGACTCCACAGAGCTGCTGCCAGGCTATTGTTGTATAGTGGTGTTTCTGCAGAACACGGGAGGGTCTGTGTGCAGGAGCTGCAGGCCAGCAGGGCCGATAACAAGCCTGTGGGCATCTGCTCACATGTGTTTATCGGCTGCCAGAAGTGGGTGGCCAGCTAATCTGCAACCACAGAGCCGAGGGGGGCCTCCCGCCTCAAGGAGAACCTGTCACTCTAACTCCAACGTCTGGAGCTGACGGTGCAAATAAAGAGGGAAATAAGCATTATTTTTATTTTTTTTTAAGTCAAGGATGTCACATAAACATGCACTGACACTGTAGCTTAGATATACTGTACTTAATCTGGATATATGGTAGCATATATTGACCTATACTTGGATGATATAAGGTAGAATAAGCGTCAGCCTCTTGTCACAAACAAGTCTTGTCGTGTATGAAATATTGATCTCAGTAAGGATCAGGTGCATAAACCATGAATACTAATAAATCTGTCAACATATGAACTGCTGTTAAAGCCATCACTGCTCAGACAGTAGCTATACGCTGGACAATAACGTGACATAAAAATGTGTGTGTGTGTGTGTGTGTGAGAGGACATATACATTGAGGGTCCCTCGTAACTCACAAGAGTTGATTTTTATACCGTCCGTAAACAGAATAATGTTATCTTGTTTTATCCCGCTCATAAATCAGTGCTGAAAGCTCAGCCCTTTAATCGTCGGATGCGGCGAATGCAGTAAACAAAAGCCGGACCCGCCGCTCCATTTGAAGGGGAAAAAACACTCATAAGTATTCATATCACTCTCTCTTGAGAGAGAGAGAGAGAGAGAGAGAGAGAGAGAGAGAGAGAGAGAGAGAGAGAGAGAGAGAGAGAGAGAGCTACAAGGCCGCCTGTTGTGGCTCTTTGACGGCAGTTTTAATTCTGCTGTGCGAACACGTGTCTGTGATGGCAGGCCGCCTCTGAGCCGGTGTTTAGCTGCTCGCTCCCTCCCCAGGTTGCAGGGCTGAGAGCTCATTTCTGCTCTAACATGAATAAGTTAGACGATCAGAGCAGGAGCATGATGCCATACGGCATGTTTGGCATCATTCGGGTGTCAATTGGAGAGTCAGAATGCAAGAGTCACAATAATCCCTCTTTTTCTGCCAGTTTTGCCCAAACAGAAGTCAATGATCCAGTATCCCAAACATCTCACAACACGTCGGCTACAATTTTAAACTGCTAAGAATCTGTGATGTCAAAAATAACCGCGTCTGAGCGAGAATGAATCTACGGATGAGTTTGTGTAGCTCTTGAAAGCTAGTTTGTCGTGAATAATGTGCTTGGAAAATGTAAAACTAATGGGACGTCATCTGATGAAAGAATCTCAGCTCGGTGCCCATTTATACACTCCTTTCTGGAGCTTTTGACCGAATCCCATAGTCTTCAGCAGCAGATTGAGTTTGCTCAGTTGTTATGAAAGTAAAGAAAGTTTGAACATCTTGAGTTCCATAACAAATGGTAAAACTCAATCTACTGATGAAGACTGCGTTATATACGGTTGAAAGCTCCAGAACAAGCAAGTAAATGGACCTCAACCTGAAAATATTCAGCTGTTTCTGAGGTCAAGAATAAACTGTGTGCTTAGTATTGAATATTTGTGTTGTTTGGGGTAGAACAAAAAAAAAACACAACAAATGAGAATAAAACATCAAAATTGACGCGGAGGCAGGAGAGGAAACAGAGGTTTCGGGGCGACGCCCTCACTAACTCGTGTCTAGAGACGTGGTAGGCTTGAGGCAGGGTGTTTTTATTTTCATGTTCTACAGCATAACATTGTGTACAAAATGGAGTTAATAGGATCAGATGACAACATGGGAGAAACAGCACTGGATGGGAATATAGCACCTCCATTTCTCCACAGCACCAAGACAAGACCTGGGCCGAGTGTCTTTGTAAGTCCCTTCCGGCTAAGGCTACCCATTGGCAGTAAGTGGGACCAAGATGTTCCCAGTATAACACGCAGGCCAGGCCACAGCCCATAAACAGAGTTCCTGGACAGGTTTGAGAAATATGGCAGCAATTATCCTTTTGAGGATTTGTACTTGCCCTAAACAAGGGTGTGAAATTAGCTTATTTTGGCTAAATCTTCTAACTAGCCTTTTGGTTGACACAACACTGAACAAGAATCAGCATCAAGAGAGCTTCTTTTTAAGTTAGCTGCCTGGGGATGCTGCCACATAAAATATCCAGTCTTGCCAGAACCTTCTGAACTGAACTACAGTAGGGTTCTTGTTCCTGGACAGAATCTGATTGGCTGCCAGATTTTTCCACACACCAATGGAGGAGATGGTCCGAACACAAACACGAAGCACCAAAATGATGGAGAAATGGCAGCGGGAAGTGCATGGAGTAAAAAAACAACATCAACCACATCCAGCCACTGACGTCTGGACCAACAAAAACATCCTCGAAGCACAACGTGTTTGTTTGTCAGGAGCCTGACAGGGAAACGCCACAGGCCATTAATGGGAGGGGGGGGGGGGGGGGGGGATGCAGAGCACCATGCTTCAGCGACGGCCCCCATACTTTGCCCGGGGCTCCTTCACGTTCCAATACAGAAGGCGTGTGACAGCACACATGAGCGCAAACACACCGGGATGTCGCTCAAACTAATTGCAAGTGGGCCTGCGCGCCACCGAGAGAGGAGAATTGGAAATGAGATAACGCTTTTAATCAACAGTGGAATTGGACCGCTTAGCGGGGCAGGCAGCAGGGAGGGTGACGTGAAGGAGCTCCAGGCGGGAGCGAGAGGGTCACACTCGCTGAAAATAACAAGCTCGGCTTGCAGTGAGAATTATGCCGAGTCTCCCTCCTGTTAGCTACAAAAACAAAACAAAAACACCTTCAGCAGAACATGAAAACAAAATTCATAAACAGTATATATATATATGAATATATATATATATATATATATTCATATATACGATATACATATATATATATATATGGAAAGAAACAGCCAAATCAATGTCTTTTTTTCTTTGAATTTAAATTTTAAATGTTTTTCTCGAAGTATATATAGATTTGTCTTTTCTTAAACAATAATACGTTCACATAACACAATGGCAAATCGGTTAGTAGATACTCTAAACTAAATATTTCTCACTGAAACATCAATGTAAAGACATAGAAGAAGCATAATGATTGTTTTTTTCAAGAGTGACTTTAAGGCTATCCCTATATTCCAAACAATAGAAGCCCGACAGGTTGAACGGTACATTATTACCTCACGCAATGTCGAACTTGAACTTGTCTTCTCCGTGAGGTTGCAAATATAACGACGGCGGTAACTGGTCCGAAACATGGAGCTTAGAGATAATACAACAATTACACGTGTACACGAACAGACAAAAACAAAAGAAAAGAGCAAACGTAACAGAGCTACGCTTTTACGATCAGGTGTGGAAAGTACTGTGCCGTATATGCTCCAGCTCGCGGGTTTATTAGCTTGTGTTGGCTTCGAATAATTCGGTAAAATGATCCTGTGCGTGAGACAGAAATGCCGATAAAGATTTCAGCGTGTGCATTCAAGAAAATATATGATGCAGAGAGTAAATGCACAAACAAAATCACAAAGTGCCTGTTTGTAGAAACATTTGTAGAACATTTCTATCAACTTCAGTACATCGTAATGTAAGTAGAGTGCAGCCCCGGGTGATCCATTTATCTGTAAACTGTAAACTATTCGGCCTTGTGATTTTTGTTTCCTTTGTTTCAAGGCTGGAATTCAAATGAACAAATCAGATATTTTTTTTTACCAATGCCACTCTGAACAGGTGTTTCTGCAGTGCACATTTAACAACAAAGCAATGACCTCATCAAGTGCTTTTAACTTATCTCACCCCTATTTGCTTTCTTTCTCCTTTTACAACCAGTTCAGTTGGAACCGAAGCATTTCAACTCAACAGAAGTAACCAAACATGTAGCAAGTGCTCCGTTACACACACACACATACAGTGCAAGTGGCTCACTTTTGGTTTTCAGCCCCTCCCCCTTTGGTGAACAGATCATCGCACGAAAACACAAAGATACTTTCTTCCCTTTGGGAAGGTGTACATGTTGGTTGAGGAGGAGGGCAATCTGTCTCTCTGTGCATGTGAGGAAAGGTGTTCGTCTCTGCTGGCGTTCATGCTTCCAGTGCTGTCAGGACGGTCTTTTTAACACGCGCTCTTTAGCGGGTGGTTGGTAAACACTCTCGGTTCGCCACAAGAGAGGAAAACAAAAGAGAGAGAAATACATCAGCAACAGTAAACATTGTAAACACCGTAACAAAAGAAACATAAAGAATAAGATATAGAGTTTTTGGTTGCAAAGTTGTGTAATGAAAGAGAGAAGCTATTGAGACTGCATTCAGTATAACTCCATGTTTTAGCTGCTGGTTTTTGCTTCCTTTAGATTCACATCCCTGATAAAAGATAAAAGAAAATGAATCAACGGGATAAAAAAAGCGACATAGAAAACTGTCTTCTGCTTTGATTGTGTTGGAATACCTGTGTTTGTTTGTGTGTGTGTGTGTGTGTGTGTGTGAATGCTGTTGTTCTTCTTAAGTGGTATGGTCCATCTGCTTTCCCTGACTGTAAATTGTATCTTTTTTTTGCATTGATCATTCACCATGTGTGTCTCAACCTGCCGTACATTCCCCCTCAGAAAGCTGTCAGGAGTGAAGAACAAGTGAGGAACCGGGAGAGGCTGTGATGTCGGAGATGAAAGATCTCCTCAAAAAGTCCAGAAATAAAACAAAGACAAGTTGAAGGAAGAACAAAAAAACGGCGAGCTTTTCCTCCATGCGGTTTCATAACGTGCTTCAAAAACTGCAGCAAAGGGGCCCATTCTTCTTCTGGATGAATAAAGGTGAAGATGTTTTTCCTTTTTCTTTTGACAAAATACACTGGCCTTTTTTCTGGACCCCTTCATTGACTGGACTTCTCCTTTAAAGACCAGAGCTTCACAAAACATAGAAAGATGCACCACTGAACAAAAAACAAAAGAAACGGGAGGAACCTTCGATCTATTTTTTCTTTACACTGTTTAGCTGCACTGGGGTTTCCCAAAACTGGGACTGGTGGGAATGGCGAGGCAGTGCTCAGAATCCTGGACGGCAATGTAAAAATGACTCTGCTGTCCTTTGGTTCCTTCTACGGCTGGAGGTCAGTGGACCTGGGGGGGGGGGGGGGGGGGGGCGGCATGGGCGGAGCCGGGAGTTGAAGGAGAAGTTGTGACTTCTCGCTGAAGAAAACCAAATGCATGCTAAATGAAGCCCCTCCCCTCTTATCTGGCGAAAGGCAGCAGTGCCCGTTGGTGTGGCGCGCTGGGAAGTCGGTGGGGAGCGTTCAGTCGGTAAATCTCTGGCAGGCCTTTTTCCAACGGCAGGCGGTGCACCACATGTCGCGGTTCTCCATCCCGTACACCTTACGGCACTTCTTCCCTTCACCGCGCACCTTCCTGCTGAGGAGAAATGAAGAAAGACTGATGAAAGTGACACGATGGAGAAGACTGAGTTTCAACTTCATCATGAGCTCCAGCATCAACCTCACAGAAACATGTGGAAGATCGACTTAAAGGGCCAGGCTAGCTGTTTCCATCTCTTCCCAATCATTATGCTAAGCTCAGCTAGCCGACTGCTGCTCTATATTCATGTACAGATATAAGAGTGGAAACTTCTTATCCAACTCAAGACAGCAAATGATGAAACTATTCTGTTAAGTAGACTGCAGTGTTTTTAAGCCTTTTCTAAAAGCAGCTAAACCACCATCAACAGACAACAATGTCTGAATGTGTAATCAGAGGATGAATTGAGCTGATTCATGACTTTTCTTGAATTCAGAGTGATTGAGCTGATTTGTGAGAGTCAATATTTTTCACCTTTTACCACATGGTGTGTTTTACTCAGTCAGGTTGAATTGAAAAAGAAAACCCTATTCGACGCATTGGCTTCAATACGAGTTGTCTCTTTTTAATATCTAATACGCCCTTTAAGTTTGTTCGGCCTTTAATTAAAGCTGCAGAGGACATGTGAGGTAAGCGTGCTGTGAGGATCCAGTACCTGAGGGCAGAGGTGGCTCTGGGAGGGGACGAGAGGACGGCGATGGTCTGGGAGCGCTGCTCCCCAAAGCCCTGGCTTTTACTGGGGGACACCTGAGGAAGGCAGACAAATGTATGATTGGAGGAACCCAAGTGTACACACGTGTATGCGGCTGAGAACAAAATGCTTGGTCTTGCATGTACGTAAACGTTTTCCCCACCATGGCTCCAGTGAAAGTGACGGGTGGGGACTGCCAGGAGACGCTAAAGCTGGAGCTGTTGGTGGGAGTGAAGCTGGTGGAGGCTGAGCCGGTCGAGTTACTGCTGCTGGACGGGATGGACACCGGAGCCGTGGCCTGAGGGCAGAGGTCAAAGGTGAGAATGGTGTTTTTTTCTACCAGGACCAGGAGTACTTCCATGGCCTCTACAAATCATTTTTCATTCTCAAAACCCTAACGTTGTAAATGACGTCTCTTTGTATCGTTTGTAACTGCTGCTTGGTTTGCCTCTGTGCAATGGTTTCAATTCATCAGTCAACTTAGTAACCTCTCACATTGTAAAAACTCTTCAGTTAAATTAAGCACCAATAAGTGATGTTGCTGTTATGTGGCTACACGCACGTTGCCGTCCCATGAATTGATGGATTGGGTCATCATTCCACATACACTGTTCAAACCTGCTGCTGTGTGTTAATATACAACAACTGTTAGCACAGCTGCTAACGGGAGCACGGTGCCATTAAGTCGCCGTGACATCATTCGTGTTTTTTTGTCAACACTGTGACACATAATCACCATAATGAAGACCCTGATATAGTGTGTGTGAGAGAAAATATGTGCATTTTGTGTAGCCTGATAAGTGTGTCGTGGTGTGCATATTGATCCAGAGAGCGCATGGATCGTGTGTGTTGCACACAGACCTTAATCTCGCCTGTGTGTGTGTGTGTACATGTGCACACTCGCTCACCTGGTAGGCGTGGTCCGTGTGGATGAGGTAGAGTGCGCTGGGCGCAGAGCGGCTGAGCGGGGTGGCGCCGCCACCGCGAGGCTCCTTGGCGTCGGACGGCTGCGGAGGCCTGTGGGAGTCCGACAGCTGGCTGAGAAGCGGGTGAGGAGAGGGGGGAGGGGGAGGGACCACGGACGGGGACACGGGGGACAGGCTGCTCAGCCCGTCGGCCACCGAGTCCGTGTTGAGCTTGATCTCCGTGTAGTAGAAGTCCTCCTCGCCGTCACTGCAGTCCGAGTCACAGCTACGCCTACAAACAGACAAGAGGACACAAGCGGTGAGGGGCGACGGACGGAGAGAGAGGAAAATAAAGACAAATGTCCCCGTGAATGCTGATTACTCCACATCTGCAGTGCACAGCAAAAGGTCACGGTGCAGTCACACGCACACGAGCCCTGCTCCCCCTTCAACCTTCATGTTTTGACAATGAAGCCGGTTGGAAGAGGGGAAGTGAAAACGCTTCTTTCTTTGAGTGGACTTTCGCTTCGGTAGGCAGTGTGCGCTGGCGTCTTACCCCAGGTGGATGGTGCGGATGTGTCTCTGGATGCCGGCTGCGGTACTCAGCACCTTGCCACAGTTCTTCCACAGACACTTGAACATCACCTTCATAGAGTTCTGCAGGAAAACACACAAAGTACGGCAGCCACAGTCAGAAAACACAGCAGATCATCAATGGTTTCGGGTTGACGGACATATACGTTTTTTTTGTTTTTGTTTTAAAGCAAAACAAAAAGAAAAAAAGCAACGTTTGCTGTCAAGTCAGGATTCCTACGGTATAACAACCGTGTTTGGTTCACATTTAAAATAGCATTCCTCTTTCACCACAGAGTAAATAACAAGCAATCACATGTGTGCAGTTCAACTCCCCGAGTGGTTTTCTCTTGATATGTGCATTAAACTCACTGGCTCAGTTCATTAAATCCATCTCTATAATACAGAAGGTGAGCTATATCTGGTATTTCCCTCCAGAGTTGGTCAACTAGCCTAAACTACATCATTTCTCCCTCATTATCGAGCAGGTAGGAGAACGTTTCAGGGTTCTCAAGTGACTGCGTAACATAGAAGCATATTGATTGCTCAATGGACCTCAGGCACTTTCTCTCTCTCTCTAAGGGGGCAATTTAGATCTTTATGTATTGATTTGTTTTTTTATCTTTACTATTTATATTAATACTTAATCTGCAGGATTTTACAGAAATTTTAAAATGAAGTTGCTGCCATGTGTAAAGATTAGATCATTGCTACACCTCCATGTTGGCGTACATATATATATAATTTTCTTTTATTCATGCTTTTATTTTTGAAAATACAGTAGAAAGTTGACAGCAAATGAGGGAAGCGGGAGGTGAGATGACATCTGACTGAAGGCCCTGACTGAATTCAAACTAGGAGTGATGAAATGACACTCGGTTCATTGTATGTTATTTAATACAGGTCACTACCAGCTTTTAGTTTAGGTATATTTAACAGGTGTCAATTTTCTTTGGAATATAGCCACATTTTTAAAAGTCCATTCATTATATTTCTATTTTTAAATCAGAAGCCTGTAATATTTTGAATCAATATTCTTGGAGGGAGGGAATGATTCATCAAAGCCACAGAACAATTTAAAGCATATTGCTTCATTAAAGCGGTTATTACGCTATTGAAACATGTGGATTGTGTTTGTGAAGTCACATTGCCTCTGCTGTCTAACTTCACTTCAGTAAAGACTGTGAATATTTACTGTAAGCGGACGACAAATGAATGAAATAACTCCCCACTGAATGCACTTTCATCTTGAACATGAACATCACTGTAACAGCGTTGTCTGAACAGGAGCTGACTGAGGCCAAATCACAGTGAATGTTTCTCCGGTTGAGAGCTGGTGAGGCTCCTGTATCTTCTATCCGTCTGCTGTAATTACACCGCTGGCCTCCGAGAGAAACTGCACTTTGTTTTTCATGGAGTGAGAAGCCCTGCGTGCCCCCCCCCCCCCCCCCTGCTTCCCCGCTCTGAGCCATTATAAATGGCCCTCTACAGCAGGCCTGTCTGTCAAACTATTGTTGAGGGGGCTGATTTAATTTCGACAAGATGTTTTTCTTTTCTTTTTCATCCTTTTCTTTTTCAGAAACGCATCCACACACAACAATCATCTGTCCCCCCCCGTGCATTGTTTTGTGTTTGGTTAACAAAAGCCTGTTTTGTGTGTGTGTGTGTGTGTGGGTGTGCGTGTGTGTTATTCCCTTTTAAAGACGCGTTTCACAGTTAATTAAATGGTGAGCTCCAAACAGCATTGTCTTGCCAAGAGAGACGCGAGAGCACAAGAGGAGCGTGTCGATAAATCTATGTGAAACCGTGGCATCATACATATACCGTGTGTGTGTGTGTGTGTGTTTACGTAAGTCAACTTCATTGTTATCCAAGCTGATTAGAAAATCTGTTTTTGTCTCCATCCACACCCCATTCTCTCTTCCCCTTTTCTGTATTTACCGTTAGTCCCCCTTTAATTCTTCCTCTTCTTCTTCCTCTCGCTCCGTCACACTTCTAAATGTCTCTCTCCCTCTCGTTGCCCTTCTTTGTCATGAGTCCCCGAGCAATTCAGAGCGATGTGGAGCTCACCGAAGAGTCTTTATCGATTCTTAGAGGAGACACGAGGCCGGCAGGATCTTTATGTTTACGGTAGCGGGTATTAAAATCATTACTGCTGTTGCGAAGCAGCTGCATGTGCAGACTGATAAGTAATTATGAAGGGCAAATGTCTAGGGAGGACACACACACACACACACACACATATTTACAGAACGAGGGGAGAGGGGGGCCAAAACATCGGCGAGAGTTGGAGAGGAAGTGGGGAAGAAAGGGGGAGAGAGAGTGAAAGGAGGAATAGATGGATGACAAACGACAAACCGGCAAGTAGGAGTGCTGATAAGGAGGGAGAGAGAGAGCGAGAGAGAGAGAGAGAGAGAGAGAGAGAAAGCAATATAGATCTGAAAAAATAATGAGTGACACTGTGCTGTGGATGCCATGAGCTGTCAGTGGAGTGTAGAAATGAGACGAGGCAAAATGATGAGTGAGAAAGAAACAGTGTATACATGTGTGTGTGTGTGTGTGTGTGTGTGTGTGTGTGTGTGTGTGTTGTCTGTGCAGCAAAGACAAAACGACCACTGGAGCAAAAAGGCTGCGCGTCCTTTCCTGTCCCATTCTCATCTCTGCCAATCAGTCAGTCAGAGTCTCGGCTACACCCGTAACCTCGGAGGTTAATAACACCACGGTTGTGTTGAAGAGCAGCTCGCGTGCTGCTGACAGCTCCTCATTGAGACAGACGCCTGTTATCAGCAGAGCTGCTGCCGTTCTCCCTCAAGCCCCTTTAATATGAGACCACACAATGAAATAAAAAGAAAATTCTCACAGTGCTGTTGCGACTCTTAAAGGACACATACGGTCAGAACACGGAGAAGAAGGAATGCAGCCATTTGCTAACTGTCTGGTGTTTCAGGTGTGTGACGTCATTTTCAAATGCCTAATTTGAAAAGCCTTCAATTACTAATTTACCAAGCTGTGTTCTCAGCGTACAGAAGCGGAACTGGCCTTTCCTTTCAGTCTCTTCACTCAGACGTCGTCGACAGTATTCACCTTGCGCTTGCGAGGGATGGGCTCGTCGAAGAGCAGGCTGCTGCCGTCCTGCTCATCCAGGCTGGGGTCCTCGGGCCCCGTGGGGCCGGATCCCACACCGCCCATGCTGGGCACGAGGAAGGGTTTGAAGCTGTCGGCGGACAGCGGTGGAGAAGGCGTCGAAGGGTTCGACTGGTCGCTGGCGGCAGACCAGCTCCAGTAGCCCCCTGAAGAGCTGTTGCTGGACGGGGTGAAGGGCCCAGCCGAGCCGTTGTCCTTCCACGAACCGCACAGGCCGTCTAAGAAGATGGACAGGAAGGTGCGAGGCACCGAGATGGAAAGAAGGAGAACACAGGGGACAGGAAGGGGAAGTGAGTAAGATCACAGTGAAAAATAAAGCAAACTCCTTCAGTCATAATTGTAGATGATACAACCCCAGGAAACTGTGCCGGAGTTCCTCCGTCAATGATGGGAGATCAAGACATTCAATTAAGTTCAAACCGCTTTACTTGCACTTCACACAAAAGAGCCTCCCACCACCACTGTTGTCTGTGACACAATGAAAACAAAAAAGGTTACTTGTTTGTTCTGTGGTTCCGCTGAGAAACGTCCAAGGTCTTGTTTCCGTCGCTCAAAGAAACGTTTCTTTTGAATGTCGTCTACAAAAGACGTTTCACTTTGTGACGGTTGAGGCTGGGGGAAACTTTAGAGCGTGTACATATCTGAGGAAGTATGTGTGTGTTTTGAAGTATGTGTGTGTCAGAGAGAGTGAGAGTTCAGAGCAGACCTGGTTTGTTTGGTTTAGTGAAGCTGCTTCTTGCTTCACTTTAAGTTTCGAGCCATGAAAGAGGAAGCGGCTCAACAACAACAACAAAGCTGCTCTGATGTGCGTTTGGTTTTGTGGTGCAGAAACATTAAGAAGTGCCAATCATTTCAAGATAACATTTCTTTTTTTTTATGAATAAGACAAACTCAAGACAGTTCAATGAGAGTTGAATTGAAATGCTGCTGTATGCACGACAGCCTACTGTGTGTACTGATGTAAATACACATTGTACGATCGCCGACTTGTGTGCATCTGTTTGACGACATTCAGATAAAACTGTACAGTTGGTATTTAAAATCCACTTTGGATCCAGACTCATTGTGCTTTTCCGTGGATTTGCGGGACACATTGATGAGCGAATCCTGAAGCACAGCAGGTGGCAGTAATTTATCAACCTAAGCGTGCACACGCATTCACCAGATAACCGCTGTGAGGGAATGAAAAGTCAGTGTCGAAGCAGAACATACAAATTACAGAGTTGTTCTGGGAGGGAGGGAATGATTCATCAAAGCCAAAGAACAATCGAAAGCATATTGCTCACTGCGTCAAAAGAACATCCCCCACTAACGGAGTTGTTTATTCGCAGTAATACTCACCGTTGACTTTGACAGGTGGACTCCTGACCAGCGGGCTGGAGGAGAGACTTGTCAGCACCATGGCAGCCGTCACCTTGTCCATGTCCACTTCCTCCTCTGACCGTCTGTGAAAACAGAAAGAGGATTTTACTGAGCACCTACTGCTCCCAATACATTATTTCATTATCACTGAAGACGACTCCACTGTACACACACACACACACACACACTGTACACACACATGGCAAATGTCTGCAGTTGGACATGAGCTGAGTGTGCAGCTCAAGAAAGTGTGTGTCTTCATCTTTTAACTTCAGACAAAAATAAATAAATCAGGCCCTCTGGTCTCAAACTAACTCCGCTTTGCATTCTGCAATATAAGCTTCTAATTAAATTCAAGTTGGATATTTTTATGTCCTTTGTGGGCGACTGATGCAATCGTTAGAAAAATCAACAACCAACAGCTGAACCGCCGCTGCACAAAATCAGAATAGATGAATGTAAAGCTGAACCAGACTGATGTGGGTCTTGTATTCAATCCCCCAAGACTATTATCAACACAAGCTCAGTGCTGTACAGTGCACACGCTAGCCAATCCATAGAACAGACTAACCGCACACAACACACGTCTCTGTCTCTTCTAGTTGGCGCGTGACGAACGCACCAAACAGAGGCTCCTCAGTCATGCTGTAGTGTCATTTCTGCTGCGACATCCCGCTGTAAAGCATGACAGGGAACAAGGAGACATGTGATGACTTTCACCGGGTGCGACAATTCACACCCTAACAGGACACGACCCCGAAGCAATACTGTACAACCAAAGGCACCAGTGGAGAGGCTTAACGGCAACATCGGTGTTAAAACGTGTCGAGTGGCTCCGTCCAAGCCCAGGCGCGACTCCCCGCGTTTATTTTTAGAACAGCTTTTAAAAGGCACAGATGCTCCCCCGTCCCAGATGACCGAGCTTAAGCAACTCTAGAGGAAAAGAAAGTCACCAAAATCCACATGTGCCAAACTAACACAGATGTGTTTAAGATGACTTGGACGACTGAAAGCTGGCAGACGTTATTCCACAATGTAAAGGAGCGACTCGAGGAGGTTTAAGTGAGACTTTCCTATGAAGGGGAACACAGGCTGTGGAGAGTACAGCACAAGTTGACACTTCTCTTCCAATTTTTTATATTTTATGACTTTCTTTTCTCCCCCAAGTCACCATGTTTAGAGCAAATGTGAATAGTTTGAAGTGTAATGAGTAGCAGACAGGGCTGCATGCCATTCCAAGAGCTGATAACTGCCAAGATAAACCAGTGGAGGAAGTCTGTGTGCTGATAATGAGACATTCACTACACATCGGTTCATCTGTGGTGAAGCAACCAAGTAAAAGTTGATCAACGGTGTTTGCACTGCCCACAGCACCGTTGAAGCCTGATCTTTGTGTCTCTTTGTTGCTGTGCTGCTCCACAGAGGTTGCTGTTGGCCGTGTGTTTCTCCAGATGCTCTCAGTGAGGCCTCATTGGCAGTTGCTGGTGGCTAGTGAGGCAACTACAAGTTAAAGAAGCTAACTGAGCAACAGAGACTTTCCAACGTTTCCTTTTCAAACAGCAACAGGCTCCGGGGAGGATGTTTTGTTTTCATAAAACTGAACCAGAGCACAATGTTGTGTACAATGTTGATAAAACTGTTTTGGATCAGAATTATTGCTCGGGACAATTCAGTAGTCGCTGGGTGTTGACGGCGACACGTCCCTACCAAATTCTACGCCCTTGCATTAATGTGAAAGCTATTAAAAGTGTATTAATATTAACTTCACGGGGTTTCCGTGTGAGAGGAGAGCATTCACTAACAAAGGAAGAGCCTCAGCCCCCATTAGCTAATGTCTAATTTATTACCCTGTTGAATATGATGTCATTACAGCCTCCATATAAATCAAGACACAAAGCTGCGTACACAACCCCCCCCCCCCCCCCCCCCACACACACATCGCCGTAAAACCACTTCCTGCTCACCTTGGGAGGCCGTCATGTGACCGTAGATATTATCTCTGAGGCAGCAGTGTCAGACAATGATCACTGGGTGCTTTGTCTAGCTTGAAATAAGAAATCTCAGAAAAACACATCAGCATGAGGAATAATTAAGATGTAATGTATGAGCGGCTGGGAAAGGGAATTTCCCCAAATCACATTTGCCATTAGTGGTCTTATCAAACTTAGTTTTGGTCCAAGTGCTTATTATGGCTCTAATTAACACACACACACACCAAGAGCGTGTGTGTGTGTGTGTTAGGGAGACGCATGCTACATGTGACGCAGAAGACGTATCGGGACGGTTAATGGACGGGTAAGTGAATCCTGATAAATGAGTTTGGTATGTTGCCGTGTGGGTGTGATTTTAAATATTCTTACTTCACTAACTTGCAATAAAACATCCTCTGATTTCTGACCCCCGAGGCCTCCTAAGTGGAACATTATCATATTTATCAACAGAAAACTAGAGAGAAAGCGAGGAGCCGGCTTACTCATACACGTCACAGATCCATGTCGTTTCTTCCTGCTGCTGGCTATTCATAACCGGGAAATTAGTTTATCTTTAAATGACAAACAAACATAGATGCTGTTTAAATGACCTGAAAAAAAAGGGCCAGTGACGCTTGATATGTATCCTGTTCAGGTCGCATCGCCATACAGTATGAATGACACCTGCCATTAACAGGGAATGCCATTTATTTTCATTCTACATTGATGGACACTTTCATTTCGGCGGCACATACATAAAGGTACCAGAGTAATTATAATGTTGTTTTCTTCCCTTCTTAAACATGACGTAGCTCCATATTTAAATGCTCTTATTGGCATTAATAGGTTACTCATTGCAAATGTTAAGACAATAGTTTTTGGGATTTTTGTTTGAAAAACACAATAAAAGGATTAATCGATCATCAAAATAGTTGCATATACATTTCTTTCCACTGATTCTGCCTTTAAGACAATCCATTCAAGTAGAAAATAGAGTCTACTTCCTGTATGTATTTTCACCGCTTTCACATTATAGAGTAGATATGGATATATAAGTGTGTTTCAGGGCACTATGTGGATGAGCAGACTTCTATTCTCGTCTCTCATTTTGTATCTTAAAACGTTAATGCCAGATGTAAACAGGGTTCAAGAAGATTTCTTCATCAAAAAACTATTGAACTTGTTATTTTATTCAATGGCCTTGAATTCGATTTGAAACTAGATCACACTGCAAGAGCTACTAGGTATATCCTTTATTGAAAAAACGGTGAACACATGTTGAACACAGAAATGACAAACAGGAGGTCAAATTAGATTCATAGATGAGTTGGGATTCATCCCTGCGAGGGAATGGAGACACAAGTAAAACAACAGCTCCCTCTTCAGGGGTTCTGATGAGATTAGTGGGAGATATGGCTGCTTGCCAAACTGCCAAAAAGCTGTGTATGCGTGTGTGTGTGTGTGTGTGTGTGTGTGAGAGAGGGGCGGGTGCTGAAACTTGTACTTTCCTGGACAGATGTGCAAACTCCTTTTTCTAGGAACTACAAGATAATTCAACAAAACAAAGGGCCTGCATGGGAACAAGAAAAACGCAGGATGGCAGTGTGTGTGTGTGTGTGTGTGTGTGTGTGTGTGTGTGTGTGTGTGTGTGAGAGGCAAAGTCTTCATCATTGTGGGGCACAGGCAGTGTCCAGTTTCACACTAAACACTGGGCTGGGAGTGAGACAATAACATGGGTTCAAGTTACTGTGGCCATGTTAGTTTGACAGCTAGATGTGATCCAATGAAACGTGGGGGTGTCTTGTTTTTCGTCATCATTCTGAAATTCCGTTTGACGTTCAGGACGGACAAATATTGCTGAGGTCAAGATGTAAACCTCTTTCTTAATAATAATTGAATGAATTGCTATTTTGCCTGGATGGTAAAATGCACACATAACCTCTGTCTCTTGTTTCTAGTCAGAAGTCCCACGTTCACTACTTCAAAACAGAATTGAAAGATTCCCTTGAACAAAGCCACGGGCACCTCTAAGTGAACGCACGGTACAAATCATTGTCACCACGTAAACAAAATAATCACAGGTCACATTCTTCACAAGTGGCTAAGTTTCCCATGTTAGCCACACTGCAATCATCTTTTTTTTAACAAACTCCTACTCCAAACTAATGCAGACTAAACGGGCCACGGTCAATCTTTATGCGTTACAGGAATTCTCCCGAAAAACACAGGCCAGGCAGCGCTGGCCAGCACCCCCCCCCCCCCCCCCTCTCACTCCTACACTGTCTGTACCGCGGCCTCTCGCTCCTCTTCCTCCCTTCAGCCCTGCAGGACTTTTAACTCTCGCTGCCTCTCTCACCCACACCCACCCTCCCTCCCTCCCACACTTTGAGCGGAATCACACTGTGAGAGAAGTAAGTGAGAAAGAAAGACAGAAACAGGGAGTGTTGTGTGTGTGTTTGTGTGTGTGTGTGTGTGTGTGTGTGTGTGTGTGTGTGTGTGGGGCTGGCCTGTCTCTTTGATGGTGAGCAGTGCAGGGAGGGCTACTCATTTATTACAGCCACTGGGCTATGACGCCTATTTCCTCCTCAATAAGCTCCTATAAATCAGAAAGCGTCTGTGCTGATAAGCCATGTGCTTATCGGATCACTTCCTGTCCGTCCCTCACAAAACCACAAAATGAATCTGCATAGGACACGGGGCTAACATGCATGAAGGGCACAGCTTTTGATTGGCAGACGTGTATGAAGGAACACACGGGAATTTTTTCTTTGACACGCTTGTGTGCATCATCCGGGCTCTAGAGACGTTACAGATAACAGACCTCGGTTGGAAAACGTTTCTATGAAACCTGAGAAATACGCAAGAGGGCATGTTATAGTATTGTGTTGTCTGTGAGGTGTGTGTGTGAAGTCTAGGACTTCACCTATGACACACATGAGGGTGTGTGAGGTTTGCACAGGTGCTGCTGACAGCTGCAGGCTGGTGTTCGCCTTATTGTAAAGCCGAGAACATGGGTAATAAGAAGTATCCTTTTTACTATATATATATAAAACCTGTTATTATCAGGAGGAAGTTCGTCTCCCTGGGTGACACGCCCGGTCCGTCTCTCTCTCTCTCTGAACAAATCCTCTTCCTAGCCATAACAACATATGCACTGGCCTGGCAGCCTGCTCCTTGAAATAGGAGCCACAGACATCTTTCCCTTCAGCTCTTCAGAGTCAAAGTGCCAAACCTCCATCTGATTCACTGTAACTGGAGCTTTACAATGAAATGCTCCTCCGCGGCTGAAAACCATCAAGATACCCTCATTCAAAGAGATGGTTTTAAATTACAACACTTAATCCAACCAGAAACCAAACCTGTTTCTCTATCTATCTGACAATAATTTAACAACTTTATTGTTTCTAAATGTTGAGAAACATGATCATAATAAAAAGCCTGGTCTGAGTTGTCGGACATAACTGCAGCAAGATATATATTTAGGATGAAATCTCCCTCTAATCTTCTGTTATATTTAGTCATGAATGCATTCGATTACTAGTTAATCTCTCATTGATCTTCACTGAAAGGTTGTCTGATGTTTGACACATACATCTATCACACCGATAGTCGTGATAGGCTGTTACAGACATGATAAAGAAAACAGGTCATCTTGAGGAAGATATTCACGTGAACAGACAGCAGAGTTTGAAATACAAATAATAATGCATAAGTCTAACATTGTGTCACTTAGAAGTAAGCAAAATGTCACAACTACACAAACGAGATTTTCTAAAAAAAGAAAGACAGCGGAGACTCAGAAGACTCCTGCGAGGCTTCACTGTCTTTTGTGAAGTGGGGGGGGGGGGGGTGGGGGGGGACACCATTAGGAGTGGTTGCTGACTTTCAAAGCCTTCCACGATCAAAGGCGGAAACAGGACCGCGTTCGAGAAATTGCTTTGTGCGATCAATCAAACCCAAAGAACACAGACTTCTCCGACAACATCAAATGAAACAAGGCATTGGTAGATCTTCCTTAAAGAACTATCAGGTGGTTTTTTTTGTTATCCTTGAAGGGAACATGAAATACCAAACAGGTTAAGAGTCTAAAGTTTAAATTGTCATTTTCTTTGTCCGTGAACAATCTTTTTTTCCCGAGCAACCCACCTGTGCAACCCACACCACCACCACCATCTATTAAAAGCCAAGAAAATCCGGTGCACAATCTACTATAATGACCTGTACAGTGGATGGCTTATGGAATATTTATATATGTGTATAATTGTATGAGGTAGGTCATGAATAGAATAGGGCAGATGATGAAGTCATTAAGACTCAACAACAATAGTATTGCTGAGAGCCACACTGTGTCTAATCATCAGCATTAGCTAGAAGCTAATGAGCTGATTACGCATTAGCAGGTTTTTTGCCTCTCTCTCTCTCTCTAGCTGTCCTCTGAACACACACACACAGAAACATTTCTACACATGAGTAAGCGACGTGCAGATGGAAACAGACACACGGTGTCCGCTAGTTCCCCCCCCCCCTTTTTATTTTTAAACACTCACAGACACACACACACTTCTGAGGGAACGCCCTCTGGTGAGAGCAGAAGAGGGCGTGGCGTACATTAGCTTGGGCATGGAGCCAATGACCCTGTGTGTTTACGTCTTCGTGTGCCTGCAGACAGACAGCTGTACAGTAGATACACTGAATAATCCTCAGGTCATCAGAGCGGGGTTTTATCTGCACATCTATCCATGCTTTGGTTAGCCTTTGTCCTTTTTCTGCCTCTAATGCACTAAGAGAGATGACACTTTAAATGGATAAAAGACTCAATGGAGACCCGCTGACACACACACACTATTTTCTCAATGTACAATTCATAACAGTGATACAGTGAGTGTTTTCCAGACTCTCTTCCTCACTCCAGTAAAGCTCTCCAGTATCACCCTCCCTCCTCTGTGTTGCACTTTAGCCTAGTTTCCATTTACACACACACACACACACACCACGCCGCTGGGAGACTGGGAGCGCAGACACATGACAGAAACAGGGGAAACACTGCACACACACAGTTGGAAATGAGCTCATACATGTAAATAGAGACACATGGACAGGGGAGAAGCAAATACTTCCACTTAGATTCAACAGTTGGCTACCCAAGGCTCATTTTGGACAGCTTAAAATGCTTGTTGTCGTCATCTGGACCATAAAGCTGCACTGAAACACTCACAGTCACTTATGGCCTAGTCATTAGGGCGAAAGTGCTATTTATTTAAACACATTACAAGGTGTATTCATTAGGGGCTAACTTTGACCAAAGAAATCCTCAATTGACTCACACTGCTGTCGACTAGTTTTAGATTTATTTCGACAGATCTGTAAAACTGAGTTTCTCTTCAAAGAGTCGCACAAAAGCACCACTTTAAGTCTTGTGTTCATAAGTTTGTTGGAAATAAATCATTCAGGATGAAAAAGGCATAAAAAGGTTAAGAAAAAAAAACGAGCGATTAGTCGACTAATCGCCCAATAACATTCACGTGTGCTGCGGATCACCAAACCTTTTGAAGGGAAGCTACACAAGCAACTCCTCCTTCACTTTATTTATTTCCCTGTGGAAGATCTTCAGAGTGGTGTGTGAATGTGTTTATACAGGAGAGGAGGCGCGGGGCAGAGAAGCAGGTCTTGTTCAGAGAGTGAATGTGTGCATGTCAAGTTGATGTATACGAGCCCTCGTTTCTTCCAATTCACCATCCATGAAGACAGTTAACCCCTTGAGCGACAGCGATGGAGGAAATAGGACCATCCCGCCCTCTCCACTGTACTTTACCTTTTAATATGCCTTTTGATTCACTCACACACACACACACACAGACACGCACACACACACACACTCTAACAGGGTTCCTCTTCATCCAATAGTAATAGCAGGTGAGGTGAGTGAACAAATTCAATTGCACATTCATTCACCTCAGTCTCAAACTATTAAGTGTTGTTTTTGGGGTAGTCCAGTGTCCCCACAGAACTGCACCGTATGTATGTAATCCTGATTGTGTGCGACTGATGCATTATATTTTAACACGGCCTGCAGTTAAGATGCCTAGTTGTTTTTCCACTGTTATGTTTTGATTTATTCTGCTGTGTTTACCTCTTGTGTCTAGATGCACTGACGTAATCCTTTGTGACTGTGCTATTGTTGCATCACAGCGTGCTTTCCTCAGAGCCAAATCTGCCTTTACATCAAATAAGCACCTTGACAAACGAGTTTAAAGATACTGAGATACCCGAATAACATGTGCATCCCACAAACGTACATCAGCAGCTTCAAAAGGCAGTGATTTGGATCTGTTACTTGAACTTGTGCTCTCTGCCCCTGTGAAGCACAATAAAGAAGCAACTCAAAAGCAACCGTATGAGGTGTCCCGACGGCCGGGGGTTTAAGATGCTGATGTTTATTTTTTCTCTTGTAAATCCTGCATAATAAAAAACTCCGTAAAAAATTAAAAACAACCACATTAACAACATCGAAACAACACAAACTTGGACAAACTTGGACGTCAACAATGAAAGGATACAACCAGAACCCTGAGGTACTGCTCCAGGACCACAAGCTCTCATATCTATAGAGATACCATAACAATCACGCTTCAGTGGAACGAAAAGAAGACGACCATAACAATGGGAGTAATAGGTGCAATGATGGAGACACATTTAAAATGCAAAGCGTGATGATGACGGCGATGGAAGAAGGAAGAGGGTAGGAGCAGAGATAAGCCATCTCGACACACACACACACACACACACACAGAGATGGGCTTTCCCTGAATTGATGTTGCTGTATGCCCTAATGAGCAGAGGGAATTAACAGGATCTCACTGCTCCAAGCTACTCATTTGGCCCCGTGTGTGTGCGTGCGACAGTGTGTGTGTGTGTGTGTCACTCTTTTCCGTTTCTGCGTGCAAGTACCTGCGTGTATGGATGCCTGAACGCATGCAGGCATATGTGGCTGTATGTGAATGGGTGTGCGAGTGTCAGAGAGCGAGTCATGTATGAGATGCAGCAGCTATGAGAGTCATGACGACCTTTATAGTGGCTGGGTGGTAAACACCCTCCGACCCCCCCATCCTTTTCTCCTCCTTTACTTTCCTCCTCCTCCTATAACCTGCATTCTTTCACCTCCATCTCTCTCTCTCTCTCGGTAGATCAACGCTGTTCGTCCACATGATACGGTGCTGGAGTAGACAAAAGGAAGCGGCTGCAGGAATGAAGTATCTGAGCTCCGTGCCAGGAATGGAGTAAACGAAAAGCCTGAGAGTGTGTAGCTGGGAGAGCAAACATCAGAGGATGTCTTTCTCTCTGCCTCTCTGATGCCCTTTTTCTTTTTCTTGCAGGCAGCGCTATGGCGTGATTTATTCGTGTTGTGGCAGGCGTACCCGGCCGGCTGTCATCGTTCTGACTCGGAATGTGTGGAACTCACTTCCTGAATTACCAGTCAGGTGAACATGGTTCAAAAGGAGCTCCGAAAATCAACCAACATCTGGAGTATTACATGTTGCATGTTTAATATTGAACATAAATGAAATATCCGGGAGACATTAGCAATGAATATGTCATAACAAGGGACCCCGTATAGCAAATGGCATCTGTGGAAATCAACATAACTGCTACCATAAACAATAACAGAGGGTCGCCTCTAAAACAGACAAACAAGTGTCACATGCTGCGCATGCATTTTGTACCATAAATATTTGATGAACTAATATATAACGTGGTGTGTTAGCAGAGCAGCAGCTTCAGTCCTCCACCAGCGTCTACACAGGATGCGCTGAGGCCCTGCAGAGTGCTGGTTACGCACTTTTTCGCAGCACTCAAGAGTCCGACACACAATAACTACAGTTACATGCATGAACGGAAACATATACTTGAAGCTTAAAAATGTGCGCCGGGTTGCGGTTACTCATGTAAAACTCAAATGAAATGCACCCTTTGTGCAGCCCGTGTGGACAGATGTATTAATCAAAAATAAAAGTGTATCTGTTCCGTCAGATGCATGCGAGACGGGCGACTGAAAACCACCGTGAAGAACACCATCGCGATATCATTACCACATTCACTTGTGGAATACATTTTCTAGACATACACAGCAATTGTTTGCTGGTTTGTGTCACCAAATAATCTAAGAACAGGTTGATAGAGGACAGTGATCTTCTAAATGTCACCTGGGCCACCTGGGCTGGCGCGACCATCTCAAATCAAATTCCCCCGTCTTCCTTCAAGGATAGGGGGAAGCTGCTCCTCCAGCTAGCTTACACCTCATCAGCGAGCGTGTGTGTGTTCATCAGTGTTTACTGGCAAGTGCCGTAGTGATAATGGGGGTCGTAAGCGCTGCACGAGTTAGCCCCGAGTGCTTTATTCTCTCCACCTGCCCTCTGGACACACACAACCTGCCAATAAGTGCCATGAACCACACGGACATAAACACACGCAAGCACCGCTGAGCTTGATTATAAACACCGTGGCTTTAACCATAGCGGACGTGAACGGACACACACACACGGACACACACACACACACTTCCATGCACACCTCCAGACCCTCAGCTCCCAGGAAAGTGATATACACAGTGGAGGAAGGGGCCGCTTTCACAACTACACCTCGAAAAGTGGGTGGGGAGGCCTGGGGAAGCTGTTTGTGTCAGCGTGCATGTGACAGTGTGTGTGTGTTTGCTGAAAGTGCTCATAAAAACCCCCAGAGATTGAGCCGATGGAGGGCATTCTAAAAGGCCTATCAGTTGGTCCAATCGCCTCACACAGCCTCAAGGCGGGACAAAGGATGTGCCCGCCACTTCAACATTTACCTAGAGGCCTTTTACTTGCAGCCCTCCCCCTTTACTCTCCTCATTCCTCGTTTCCTCCCCATTTGATCCACTATTTGTGTGATTGTTGACCTCCACACGGCCAGGACAAGTCAACCGAGATGTGGTTTTTACAGCAATGCCCTTCTTCGCACTCAAGAGCCGGACATATTCACGCCTACAGTACAACCACAGTTGTTAAAGGTTGTACTGTTACCGCCTTGCTCCATTGGGACCTTAATGGTTTTTGGTAAAGGACAGAGAATCACTCATTAGTAGTCAGGTAATCAATACAAGTCACAAGCGTGTGTTTAAATGACCTTTATGTTGAGTCTCTTGGATGATGGAAATTGTTTTGGAGAGGAAAAAACAGAAGGGGGAGTGACAAGAGGGAGAGAGAGGGGAGGATGTGTTTTGGGGGAAGGTCTCCACCAGGCGAGTATAATTTACTGCTGCGTAGTATGAGGGTGTGACACCGAGCATGGAGAGCAAAAAAATAAAAACACCATGAGAGAGGATAGAGGGAGGTAGAAAGAGAGAGAGAGAGCCCGCCCCTACCTTCTCCCTTCTCAACCATGTCAACAAGTCCCCACAAAGACTCCTCCGCTCCATTTTCCAACATAGAGCTCTGCTGATGCATCCATACAAGACAAATACTCAAAGGCTTCCTAATGGCAACTATGTAGAAGCAATAAGTTATGCAGTCACTTTAATTCTCGTATAAAGAGCACCGCGTTCAACATGTCTAAGCTTTTGTTCATGTACATTCTGGCAGAGTTTTTTTTAGGACTCTGACAACATGTTGCATCCTATGAGACTATGTCCCTATGTCCCTACCAGCCTGATAGTGAAGGCTGTCTGTATGCAGCCTGACAAGAGGTACTCCACATAATGTGACACTTGGGGACAAAGAGGCGCAGAGCGCTCGCTGCTGTTCACAGGGTTAGTTGCTGTAAATGCAGGGTAACAGTCAAAGGGAACTGAAGCCGCTTTCACACATGCACAGCAACCCTGACATTATCTCGGCATTACCCCGGAGCAGCTGAATGTGAGACCGCAAATGTCTGAATCAGTCGGATCGGACATTAAACAGACTTTACCCTGCCGGCTCCCGAGTGCAAAGTCTGTGTCGTATCCGATTGAGCTCATGTGTGAATAGAGCCGGTTATTGTCCGAGCGACAACGATAACGTCTCCATCATCCGGAGACGAGGGTGAAGAGGAATGGTCATTTACTTAAAGTTGCCAAGAAAAATGGAGAGATTTGATGAGACGAGATTTGGGAACTTATGTTAGTAAGGGCCGACGCCGGAATTGTCACAAACAAATTCAAGGAACGTCAAGAGACAAGGACTTAGTTAGACATCTAGAGGGTACTCTGTGTTTCGATTGGATAGAATCATTTGAAATACGAGGACCCATCACGCTGCGTAGTAACCTCTCCTTTCAACTACCCACCAATTTCAACCTACACAAGGGTTTTTTAATGAGCCTCCAATTACAAGCGTTAACCGAAACAACAACACAACAGACAGCTGCTCAGAGTAAAACCCTTGAGCAACTTAATTCGAGTCCACTCCCATCACCAGTGTATGTGTCTGTACATACATAGCGCACGTCTTCAGTGCCAACGCTGCGAGCAACGGTGGGCGTGGCCACCGATTAATGTTCAGTTTCAGCCAACCAAAGTCCCAACGGTCACCTAAGATTTGGGTCAATGCTGCACACTTTGTATGTATTCAAATCATGAACCTTTCTTGTGGGGGTTAACTGCAAATTATTGGCATATTTGCATACATAATTGGAAATGTGCATGTGCGGGCGTCTTTTGTGGGTATAGAACCTGTATGCATGTTCAGTAAACTGTGTTCATTTCAGAGTATATTATTAATCACAACTGCTTTTGTGCATAACTAAATTTCCCTTGAGAAAGCAGCAAACTGAAAGCAATTAAGACGGTAGTGGAATCAGTGGAGTGTGTAGGCAGATTATACATTTTGAGAATACTTTAGTGCCAAAAATCCCACTCAGTTGTTTGTCAGAGAAAGCTCAGATAAACAACTTGGAACTCACCTCACTGTGGTTGTCGCTACTGACTTCATATGCTAGTGTAAGTTAGCCACTCTGCCTATTCTCCAGCCCCAGCACACAGCTCAGCAGTGGGCTAGCATCTCTGTCAGTCAGAGGAAACACACACACACACACACACACACACACACACACACACACACACACACACACACACACACACACACACACACAGCCACACAGCAGGCAGCTGAGAGAGGAGACAAAGGAAGAGAGGGAGGGCTGGAGTGTGGGAGAGACGCAGCTTATAGGGGAACGCAGGGGGGAAATGAGCGGGAAAGCAGAGATGGAGAAAACAAGATAGAATACAGTGAGTCAAGAGGGAGAGAAAGAGAGAAAATGGACAGAACGGGAGGACAAAAGTGGAAAGCAACATTAGAAAGCTGCATCAGCCATCTGGGCAAAGGGGGCGATGAGAGGGAGATGGAAAGAATAAAAGAGAAAGGAAAGGAAGTGGACAGTGAGGGGGAGAAGTTCACTGTAAGTGTCATAAACAGAGACAAAATGCAGAGGAAAGAAAGGGAGAGGGAGGAAGAGGAGGTTTTCTGTTTATTCTTTGTAATCGTGAAACTCAGCGAGACGTGATCTCTAACCACAGAAAAACTCATTGAATACATAACATTGGCCTTAAAAAATCAGACTTTCCCCAGCACAACAAAAAGTTACACAGCTTTCCAAAATACATTTTGACATGTGTCAAACATGTTTCAACATGTGTTGAACATGTTCAACATGTGTCGAACATGTTTCAACATGTGTTGAACATGTTTCAACATGTGTTGAACTAAAGACAGGCTGTACAACTCTTCTCAGATTGGTGGAAATCTTGGCTTCAACTGGCAACATGGCACCAGTCAGCAGAGGACAACAAACAACGAGATAAGTCATTACTGCATGGAAGTGTGTGTGTCGATGGAGTTGCACGAAGGAGAATTTTACTCAAATGAACCAACCCTTCCGACAAAGACCAGAGAGGGAGCAGCTGAGGGAAGCACCCATGTTTCAATAAATGTCCACGGGAGGTCATGAATTATGCATGCTGTATGGAGGGTATGGCTGTGTAACATGGTGTGCACGTGTGTGTGCACGTGTGTGTGCACGTGTGCCTGTCTGTGCATTTAATGTTTGCAGACCTAAACTCCAGAGTGTGTGCGCGTAATGGCCGTGTTAGTTTCCCTTCATCAAGGCTGTGAGGCTCAAATGCCTGCAAGAGGGAAAAAAAGAGAGCGAGAGAGAGAGAGTGAGAGTGAGAGTGAGAGAGAGAGAGAGAGAAGCCCCTGGTAAACACATCCATTTTCAGCTCATCGTGAGGTAATGCGGCCAAAGCTACCACAGTCCAAACACACACACACACACACACACACACACACACACACACACACACACACACACACACACACACACACACACACACACACACACACACACACACACACACACACACACACACACACACACACACACACACACACACAGTTCTGCAGGCAGCCCTCGAGTTTGGCAGACCATCCGAGTCCCCCCCCCCCTCACACATCGGAGTAGAGTTCAGCGTGTGGAACTCAAAATCAAAACAACAACACCCTCGTCTGCAGATGCTATTTGGCTCATGTGACCGAAGCCACTGGCTCTCATTGTTTACAGGGAGGGACAGGAGAGAAGGGGGGGGGGGGGGGAACTGCTGCCTTGTTGATATTAAGAGCTCCATGAAGGTGGGGGTGGTCTGTTGAAGAAAACAGGAGATGGTCTGAACGACTTCTCCAAATGGGGGTTGAGGGGGCAACTGAATTCCTGTGTACACACACACACACACACACACACACACACACACACACACACACACACACACACACACAATATCAACCCGCAGACCTAAAAGGGCCACTGCTGACTGTTTACCCCTCTTACAAGCTGTTCTGCACAGCGACGAGGGACAACCTGAAGATAAGCAGACCAGTGAAAAATGAACCTTTTCCATCAATGGGGTCGTGTGTGTAAGTGTGCATGCGTGTGTGTGTGTGTGTGCACGTGTAGTAACCATTTTCACCTGCAAGCCTAGCTTTCACCTTCCCTAGCTTGCAGGTGAAGCTAGGGAAGCTAATGAGAAATGTCTTTAAAGAACGAAGGACAGCAGAGAAAGAGAGAGAGAGAGACAAAGAAAAGTGAGTGTGTGTGAGAAAGAGAGCGAACACAACACAGAACCCCAACACCCAACAAAAGCTTCATCTCATTTGAAAGGTTGGGTGGTGTGAGGCGAGATTCTGATTGGGTACGTTTATGAAGCACCTGGGGTCCACCAATTAAACATTGACAATTCCGGCACAACAAACGGAGGTTTATGCATCTCAAGGCTTTTAAATGCCGTGAAGATTTCTGGGGAAGTCACGAGAGCCAAAGCATCATATATCGTTCAACAGAAGTTCAAAGTTGAGAACAGCAAAAGAGGCAACCGGACAAACGCATCAGGGATCACGAGATTGTATTTCTCTTTTCAAACTACTGAGCCACATGCTTCATTCAGAGTTAAGTCATTCAGCACATATTTATGAGAGAATAAGATGGGAAATAGCTGCCACCTGTTTCGTTTTACTGTTTATGTGTAAGTGACCGAGAGCAAGCGCTGGGAACCCAACAGATGATGGATTACCTTTTAAATGCTCTTTTGGAAAGTGCCTGGTCCTGGTCTGCTGCCTACTCACAGCTTTAGATCTTCCGAGAGGCACCAAAGACCACAGAGCCCCCTTATTGGATTATGAAGTAAAAGGATATTCTACTGTTGTCCTATTCGGGTCCAATTTATGTAGATCGGCCCCAGCAGATGGCTGCTAGATGTCAGACTAACAAATGGCTAACTTTCAATTAACTTTATCGCTCCCCCCCCTCTCACAACATTCGGCCTTTCTGTTGAGGAAGACATCTGTTGGATAGTTTTCGCTAAATGTTTGTCTTATTTAACCGTGCAGTGGATTCAACAGTGTGGAGCAGAATTCGGAGGGATGCCAACTGTTGAGATGCTGAATGTCAAATAGCTTTCTTGTGGGTAAGATGCTATTCATGTCATTAAAAATGATTCTGGACAAAAAAAAACCTTCGATGCGTGTGGCACTATCGTGACTTTAACTTTGTATGATTGCCGATGGTGTGAAAAATGATCCGCCTTCTTGGAGGTGAAATGACATGCCACCGTGCTAAACACATTACAGGCTCTCCCGCGGTGTAAATATCTTTTATACGTCTGTTCGTCCAGATGGTGGATTCATACCACATCTGGGAATCAGCAGTGCAGCCATCATGCCCTTGATTCATCACTCCGGTTACAGGATCACATGAAGGGAACGTTTTAGTTGGCAAATATGTTCCATCACTTTAAACGTTCCGAGGTTATGACTGTAAAATGTGCAGAAATATGCTTCGGTGGACTACCTGTAAACCTTTTGCAGCATCACTTGGATCCCGACGATGTATTCGTGTGCTTTCAACGTGGGCGCTGTTGATCAACTTTAAGGGCGGTTTGAGGGATTCAAGGATGCCATTGTATACTTACACTGCTAACTACAGTCCTTTCATTGTCAACGACGCGTCATTGCACTGGTGCAGACACTGTTGACTGGATTGACGGTTGTCCAAACATTGCTTGAGGGGAAGATGTCCCGAGTGGCTGCCAAACGTTTGTTGAGAAAGCAGAGACACTTGTGCTCTGACCCGACTCATGCAGGCAGCGTGGAGAGTTATATGGCAGAGCTGATGCAACTTGTGTGAAATCACTACATCCATAACACACGTGAGTGTTAATACATTGAAATTAGAATAAAGGAACACGTACAAAGTACTCTGATAGATGAACTGAAGCACACTGAACAAGCTATTTGACAGACAGGGAGCTTCACAGCATGTTTCCATGTTTTGTTCCAAGTCCTTTCGACAGACTCTCATGTGTTCCCTTTTAAAATGCGTGTCTGCAGTTTTCTTCAAATCACTTTTTCCCCCCTTTTTTTTAATAATCCAGTGTCATAAATTGATGAAAGGTACATTTAAGTGGCCCCACATTACAAACGTATGGCGAGCAGCTCATGGGAGGAAGAGATATGTTCTGTTCTTGGATGGTCCTGTCTTTGAATTTAATTTGCGCTTCTCTCCTTGGATTATGATAAAGAAGAATTAATGTCCTCACGCGAACTGTCACGGACAAAGAAAGGAAGTCGTTTCAACAACTCGTCTTTAAAGCAGGCGCTGCTGACAATCTGAAAATCGGCGAGTTGGAGTCAAATCCACTGAAAGCTGGACGTACACAAGCGCACACGTGTCACAGGAGGGCACCTCCACCGCTGCTTTGCCCACCGCTCGGTCACGCCGCGCCCACTCTGCTAAACCGCGATAAAATTGATGAGTGACACTCAAATTAAAACGGGGCGAAAATGATGACACCCCCATGCTGTGCTCTTAATTAGTACATCTCCATTTTAATTAATAACGGCCGTCAGCCTGACAGATATCAATAATTCAAAACAGACAGGTCAATGGAGCTTCAAAATTGATGGCAATAATTAGAATTAGTGTGGGGAGGAGGTACTTCTGTCAGGCTGGGATTGTTTTTAATAGCTTACACTTGAGAAGCACTTGGGTGTTGTTTTTACTAAAAACTTCACTCTATGCAGAGCTTAAGGTCCAGCAGGTGAAGCGGTGGTTGTTCTGCATTTAACTAAGATCAAGCACAAAAGATGAAACCAAATACAACAAACTGCTGCAATACGCGCGTCGAATAAACACAAATGGTTAATTGACTTCCATTTAATAGGAAAACAAACCATGAAACACAATAAAGATCACTAGGTTCAAACATCAATCTACATGCAGGCCCGTCAGCACCAATAAAATGACTATATAGCAACATTCAGTCGCTATATATTGACGGGGCTTTCTTGTCTTAATAACAAGTGAATTCAGATTATTTTCAGTTCTGCTCCGATTTTACACAAATAACAGTTTGTGTCGTCAATCTGAAGGCAAGTGGCGTTTTTCAGGCGTTGTCCTTCTCAGTTCAACGCGCTGACTGTGTGACACTGTGGTCAGTTGGCATCCCCTCCTAAATACCGTGGACGACCATCATGCACGTCAGTCGATAGAATCAATTGGAGCTTTTCTCTGTGCCATCGGCCCATTACAGCCGGGGACTATGGATTCGTGTGACGCAGCAGAGGGCCCGCAGAGCCCGCTGTCACATAAACATCGGCCTTGCACTACGCATTACAGAAAGTAAAACTACCATACAGGCACAACCACATCCGCGTGGGACAAATTAGCGCATTAGTGACATTTTCTGTGAGGCTTTAGATCGATTCCTCGGTTGATCCATAACATCGCTGCCGCCAGTCCGACACATTTTGTCAAAATCCCTTGACATCGAAATCCTTAGAAGCAATGGTATATTTATTGACAACATCAATAGCTTCAAATAGATATGTGCAAAAATGACACATGATGAGTCAATTCTACTGCGAGCATCACAGTAATCGGCATTAAATGACTCTGCTGCCAAATACACTATTTAGATAAACTGTAGACTTTGTGGATTTCATTTAAACTGCATGCAGTCAACCGCTGATGTCAAAAACGGTAAAATCTTTCTATTCTCAATAACTGATGTTGTAATTAGCACGCCAGATGTACAGCAATGGACAAAGTGTCTCTGAAGTCTTTTGCTGTTGAAGTGAATGTAAATCCTGGGTTGGGTTCACAACAACAACACACACACACACATGCAGCGCCACAGTCTGGCGCTTTGGCAAAAGTTTGCAGTGAATTTAGGCCGACCGTCTGCTAATCCACGGTTAAGCTTTCCCCCACCCACACTCACCGATATTCAGCACGCTTAATTGAAGACTCAATTTGCATATAAATGTAAACTCGCAATTCCACCCATGCGGCATCACAGGTGGTCGTTTTTGGTTTTTTTCTCCAGGAGTTAGAAGCTGTCGAGCGAGCCGGCGCAGAGCAACTCGATTGGCGGGCCGCGGGTATCGACAAAGAGTGAGCGCTTTGTGTTTGATTAGTCCGTGTGCAATACATCTAAAGCTGAGTTAACAGCGGGGTGGGGTGGATCCATGAAGACTCCACAATTGTATCTGAGACTAGAGGTTCAGTGCAATCAACTGAGGAGGTTTTCAAGACTCGGAACAAAGCAAACTCCAGTGAATCCGGCTAAATAGAGCAATCCAAGTAGAGATAGAAAAATCCAATAAAAACGGATCTAAAAGATTGACTTAGACCACGGTGTAATGAGCCTCGAGAAAATGTGTCAAGCTGG
This sequence comes from Melanostigma gelatinosum, assembly GCF_949748355.1. Taxonomy (NCBI): domain Eukaryota; kingdom Metazoa; phylum Chordata; class Actinopteri; order Perciformes; family Zoarcidae; genus Melanostigma; species Melanostigma gelatinosum. The sequence continues at coordinate 12,111,954 of NC_136650.1, read as the reverse complement.
AAAATCGCAATGACAATTTACAGGCACAGAAGGTGCTTTTGTCTTGTCTGGGTTTTCGTCTGTGCATCTTTCATTCTGTCCCATGATGCTGGAACACGAGATGGAAAGTGGGAGTTAAGAGAAAGGCTCCGATACCACAACGGTGTAACCCCGACTAAAATGAGATCATATCACTCTAATTCCCGCATGTTCGCACTGGTTACCCGACGCTCCCGGAATTGATTTTAAGATTTAGCTGATCCCTTTTTAAAAACACAAATGCACCTGGTGCCAAGATATGATCGCAGACATGTTAAGCTCATGCGAGCCCGGCTCAATATGCCTGGTTGGTCCCTACTGGCTTTTCTTAAGCCAAGATTAAAAACAACATTAGGCTTTACTAGACAACGAAACAACCTGTTGTGATGAGCTAAATCTGTACATTAATATAAATCTCTCCTCGGAAACTTAAGATCCATCTTCACTGATCGAGTTCATAGCTTTTAAAAAATCTATTTCTAGTCACTATTTAAGTTTTGAGCACTATAACAAAGACAACAGTGTATTGGAAAGAGCCATTAACTAACACACACACACACACACACACACACACACACACACACACACACACAGCAACCACTTGTGTTTCCAATTATTTTAAAACCGTTTGTTTGCCATTTTTCTTATAATGCATCAACATCCATTCCTGCTTGCTAAAGTTGTCATTATGACAAATCCCATAACGTCTGGAACTTTGGGAGCCATTATTATGGCTCAACAACAAGAACCCTGTGTTACGCTTATTGCTTTATATAAATACAAGCACATTTCCGTTTGATATTCTTAGCCGTGTGTAGTTCGGTCAATCTGATATTCGACTGAACACACATAGTTTGGTCAAGTAAATTGTTGCAGGACAGACTTCAATCAGATAATAGTACATTGAGTCCTGGAGAGTGAGAGAGTGAATGAGGGAGAAAAGAAGAGAGAGAGAGATCATCAGAGCGGTCTTTTCAGATGGTAATCGCATGGTTTCTGAACTCCACTGGCATCCAAACAAGGAAAACTGTTTTCTTTGACACATGTCATTCACTCTCTGGAGAACTCACACTGCTCTCATGCACACACTCCCATTTAAAAAAAAACTCCGTCCTTTGCCACAAACACATTGTGCAAAAGGGAGTAATATCACTAAAAGTGCTCTCCGTAAAGGTACGGTATAACCACAAAGGCAAACAGAACATTGAGTAAAGGCCAAACAAGGGCATCGTGAAGCCATGGCGCTTTATCAAAAGACCGACGGTAACTTGAGAGTCCCTTTGGGGCTCTTTTGTGCTGAGGATGGGGAGCCTTTGGGCTCGCTCCATGTCAGAGTTGGCTGGTGCGCCGGGCTACGAGTGTGGAACACATGGTTGGCTCAGCGCAGTGAACTAGGTGATCTGCAAATACACCGATCAACAATGAAAATGAACAACAACAACAAACGGTTTGGTTTTGGCATCAAATTGGGTTTTGAAATCAGCCCCTCCAGCTTTGGTTTACAGCTCCGTGGAATGGTCACCCGAAACCATAAATCAGATGAAATGTGGTCATCGTGTCGGACTTAAGTATTTAAAAAGAGAAAGAAGAAATTACAACATCATAGAGGAGCAGCAAGGGGTCCAGCTATTTTCAGAAACGTGAGTAACCCTGCTTCATGCTAGAGAGGGATTGCTGGCGGTCTGAGGAGGAGATTTGAACCCTCAGATCTGTTGTTTTGGGGTTTTGCAATAATACGGAGAGCACTCTCTTAATTCCCCCCGTTAACAAAAGTTATACTTCACATCCCCTGCTAGCGAATTAGTCCCCAGAATGCTATTTGTGAAAAGCCACGCCATTTGTTTGCACTGGTATGCCCCGCTAGCTCTTGTTACAATTGACATAAGCTCCTGGATGAAGGGGAAGGCCCAGCAGCTGGCTAAAACCAAAACACTGTGACAACCAGACAATAAATGTGGTGTAAACAAATCAGAAATCTGCCACAGCAAGCAAATCCCTGCCACTGTATCTCAGCACATGGCACATTTAAAAACATTTCAAAAAAGGAAACTATTTATTTGGACACTTGGGAGAAAATAGGTAAATTAAGGAGTGACACCCATTGATTTTTTGGAGAAATATCTGTCAAAATGCGGGTGAAGTAAATCTGCTGCAAACAAATGAACGACGACGGAGGTTACTCGATAACGTAATGAGAGCGGCACCAGCTGACAGAACCGTAATATGTCGCAACACAAGACGCCCCCGAGGTCTAACGTCTATACGGCACGTTGTCATTTTTCCTCTTCCTTCCCAATGATTGCGGACGAGGCATCGAGGTGCTTCAGTGGCTCCCAGTGAGGTGGGGAACCTATTGTATCTGGGTTTCAAGGGACCTGCACAGCCATCAAACAGCCAGACATCTTCTTGGTGAATCACCAGCAGAGGGAACTTTTCAGAGTGCAATTAACAACCTCAAGGTCACACTTCTCTGGAGAGTTAGATCTGGAAAAAAATAATAATCCTGAGGCATCCTCTCCCTCTTTCCTCTTCTGCCGTTATCCTCACAGCTACACACACACATGCTCTCTCCATCTCCTTCAGCCTCCTCGCCACACTCATACATTTCCTTCACTCTTTTACCTTGTTACTCCCTCGTCCCATTTCGCCCCCCTCCCTCCCTCCCTCTATCTCCCCCCTCGTCTCCATTACGGATAAACGTTATTTGGTGGTCGGCGGCGACACTCTTTCCTCCCCGGTGCCAGAGCGGCGCTGAAAATCGGTCGCAGGTGTGCAGAGGACAAGAGCCGTGGATCTTAATCTCAAGGCGATGATGGCGCTGTGGTCAGGGATAGCTGAGAAAGGAGCTGGGGGGGTCATACCTGATCTCAAAATGTGGCAAAAATGAACTTTCCTTGTTCTTGAACGTGTGGGCACACTTTACAAATAGGACTTTTTTTTGTTTTGGCGTGTTCCAAGGGCCTCCTCTCTCCACACAGCCTTTACATACCTGCTGTTCGTCTCTCTTACCGGGCAGGAGATGACTAAATCCTTCAGGTAGAGAAACCTAAAGAGGAAACTCAACTTGAGTCTGCAGAGCACACTGTGGAAAATAAAACTCTAAATTCACCAACAGCTTCTCAGCTGGCATGCCGCACCATCCAAATGTTTCCGAAGGCTTTAGATATGTTCTCATCGTGCGGATATTTAATCAAAGTTCAAACCTTCCTCTTTGGGTGTTTCTGTTTATGTGGGGCGCTTGGCTGGCAGTTCTTGTACCGATGATGCTCCACAGACGCCCGGACAGGCAAAATAAAAACACAACATACTTTGGCACGTTGCTGTTGGAATTTTGGCGAGAGAGACGACTTGGGTGTGTTATTAAAAGGTTGTGTGTGAAGTTCTTTCAAGGTTATGGTTTCTCTCTGTAGTTGTTTTTAGTAGGAGGATAGACAGGACCTTGGATTATAAAGTTGTGCGAGGACAGTGAGATGATCAATAAGCCGTTTCAACATAACCGTATAAATATATCAATGTTATGGCAATCCCTATGCAAGGAGCTAATAAGGATGGGACTGTTTTAATACTCATGTCGATTCCATGTGATAGATTCAGTTTTAAAAGGAGATTCCTCCTCTTAATGGGCAAGAAGAGAGAAGCAAATCAATGACTCAAAAGCAAATAACCATTAAATGTACAGCAGGGCTCAGGGTGCCGTGATAAAGCTGCTCAGTTGGCGACTTTACCTGTACTTTCCGGCAAGTTGCCATCGATTGGACTCGTCCAGCAGCACAGGGATAAGTAATGGGGAGTGATGCTCGTTAACAGCGCGGTGCTTCACGGGGTATGAGTGTTTCACATTTAATCGTGAAAGTGTCTTTATTGGATGGCTCTTCACTGCCATGGACTGCTGCCTATTAATGTTTAATTATCCTGCTGTGGACCAGCTTCAGTGGTGGATTATGCTGACCATTTAAAAACTATTTGTGTGTGTGTGCGTGTGTGCGTGTGTGTGTGTGTGTGTGTGATGCATCATAACATAATAACTGTTGTGTTACATGAAAGCTTCTCCCACTCAAATTTCAGGCGTATTTCTACTTCTGGCTATTCTGTAACGGTCTTTGCTACGGAGCAGGAACGAGGGCAACGATGCAATTTTCGTCTCTTTGTTAGTCGACTTTCATGGCCTTGATGAGTTTGCGTCGCACCACTTTTACCATTTGGGAAACCCACCAGAGGCAATGCCATTCAAATGACCATAATTGCTTCTGCGAGCTAAGGCAACAGCATGGGATTCTTCCGAAAAATAACATTTTGCAGACAACCCTTTAGTATTCAGGGCAGGAATGAAATCTTAAGACTAAACTCAATTTGGGTACCGGACTAAAAACACATTCATCCCAACACACAGACACCACTGATGTGATGTGCAACATGTATGGCGGCATTTTATATAATATGTATATAATGGAATAAAAGTGGACTCCTGTCAAATTGCATTCAGTGGTCTGACAAAAATGGCCTTAATGACCACATGCAAACAAATGGGATGTCAGCCCTTATTAACTATGTCCTATTTATGAAATGACATATCTATGTCATAAACCTTCTGTGAACTTTGCATGTGGGAACTCAAGCCAAACCTCCTCTGAGTCAGGACTCAGACTCTCATTGCTGCCATACACACACACACACACACACACACACACACACACACACACACACACACACACACACACACACACACACACACACACACACACACACACACACACACACACACACACACACACACACACTGTCCTACCTGGCATGAGGGACATCGATGCTGGAGGAGACCACTTTGCGTTTCTGCTCCAGCAGGGACACTGATCGGGTGTCATGGTCCCGGCCCACGCGCCTGCCCTCCGAGAACCGCTGCTCCTCCACGGCCTCTGGGCTGAGGGAGCCGCCTTCCACCTTATGGCTCTCTGGAGCTCCGTTACTGGAGCTATGCTGGAGAGGGGTGCAAAGAAGATGAAGTCAGTGGATAGGTGGAGAACCATGTGGGTTGGTGTTCGTAACAATGCTGGTATAGGAATGCACCATGAGAACCGTGGATGATGTGCAAAGTACGGAAACAGGCCTTCTTATCAACAATTACCAACTGCATTTAAGTTGGGGTCTGGGCTTGTTATCCAAATGTTAAAGATTTTCATGTTTATACATCAAATGAAGGAGTACATGGTCCAACATGGTTTCAGACATTTTTCCAACCTCTTGGGCTTAAAACAGCCTTTTCCAAAACAAATTTGTTAAACTAAAAAATGCACCGTGGTCAGTTATAAAACAAGGCGGTTCGTTTTTTAGTTCCTGGAGATATGAGGTTTTCAAAACCGAAAACCACAAGTTACTGTTGATAACTAAAGCAAACTCTCTTTCCATGAACAAAAATAAACACAAAAGTACTGTATGCATCTGTGATACGAGACCTTTCTTGATGGTGCATTTATTTGAAAGCTCAAATCTTTGGAAACTGATCAAATAAAATGAATCATGTTAACTATCATTTGCCACAAGTGTTCCAACCTCATCCGTGCTTTACTTGAAGGAGCCCTGTGGAGTTGTTGACCACCAGTCACTATGAAGCAATGTTTTTGGTTTGACACATTGATCTAGTTTGAGGCAGTAGCGCACAAAGACGCATACACGGTAGATATATGTGGAAAGGAAGGAGATGGCAAGCTAGCAAACATTATTGTGAACATTGAACATTTTAAGAATATATTAAAAATTCACTCTCGCATGAGAAAAAACATACGCAATACATTTTGTTGGGAAAACATCTAAACAAAAACTTAGTTTAAAAGAAAAATCCCAGCCGTTTTAGGTGCAAGTGGTGCTCTCCGCCATTTAAGCTCAACCTGATGTGTCTACAAAGTCCCAGGGTAGCACTGCAGGTGGGCTGTGGTTGTTGTGTGAAGTAGCCAATATTGTGACATAGGCTAGAAGGACCGGGTGATGATGCGTGTCGTCGGCAACCCACCCAACCGCGTTTTAACATGCTTTATGTATGTTTGCCCTATTATCGATTTAAAGTTACAACCAATGTGTTTACGACTGAGAAACATGTTACCAAATGTGGTTGTAGAGGTACTTTTGTCATGTTTGACAGCTTGAATATTGATGAGAAGAGATATAAAAGCTTTTATTTTGGTGATTTTAAATCTGCCAAAAAAGTCCATCGGCCATTGACTCAGCCTACCATGGAGAGCAAGTGTATGGATTTTTAGTGTTGTAGTGTAACATACAGGACTTGAAGTGTAACATACAGGATTTACTGGCTTACAAGCAAACTGGTTTATAAGCTGCAGCTTGGTTAAATCTTGCAGAAATTCCATTTTTACAACGGAATGGAATAAAGTTGAAGGCAAAGTTGTCAAAGTGGGGGAACCACAACTTAATAACGCAATAATAAACACAATCACACGCGCCATACAGCAAGACTGCAACACACAAAACAACAAATCACTGAGCCAAACACAGTTACCACCGAAATAAACCATTCACTGAAAAAAGAATCACTAAATAAAAGCACTTCTCTCATCTGAAAACGCCCACCTGTAGCAAGGTGGGCGTAGAACAGCAACAAATGGCATGCTTCTGCACATGAATACCTGCATGCACTTACGCTCACACCAACACACACACACACGCGCACACACACACACATCTCTGTTGGTAACTAAAGCCATCAGGCTCTTAGAAACACAGCCAGAGTGACACACACACGGCTGCCCATGCCAATGGAGCGTTGAGGAGTACGACATGCAGGCCAGTGTGTGTGTGTGCGTGTCTGTGTGTGTGCGTGTCTGTGTGTGTGTATGATCTACATCCTTATCTCAAAGCACTGCAACACCATTAGGGCCGACTGTAGAAAAGGCAATAGCACCGTAGTCAATCACCCACCCACACACACACACACACACACATGTACATGCACACATAGCACCAAGAAACTATTTACTTAGATTAATGAGGTAAAAAAACAGGAGGAATGAGTATCGAGTATCGCTCATGATAGAGACTGGTCGCACAAACACTCAGTGGTGCGTAAAGCCCTGAGTGAAAACACAGACTTGAGTAAAGCAACAAGATGGATTACAGCGGCTCGGGAAAGATTCGGTGTTGTGTGTACGACGAGGGTCCTCCTCGGATAAAACCAACAGCAATTCCTTCCTTCCACCGGGCTTATGAATGATGGCCTTTCGCAGAGCCAGGATATTGTGAAGCATGCCAAATCGGTTGTGAAATGTGTGTTGCATGTGTCGAAGCTGGTGCATACGTGTGTGTGTGTGCGTGTACACATAATAAATACCCTGAGTGTCCCGCATATCTCCCTTCTCTTTATCTCTCTCTCTCCCACTCCCACAGAAACTCATAACCTACTTGCTTTGGGCCGTTTGTCAAGCGTAAAGAGTCTTGAGCCTTTATGGGTCAGAGGTCATGATGAGGCAGGCTGACGCAGACCATAAATTGAATCCCACGGGTCCGACTGCGTCTCATAGCTCCCATTGTTCTCTGTTGCTCGGAAGTATTTTTGCAGTAGCACATCTAATGCATGTGACCGGGATTAGGAATGTTAATGATGGCAGGATGATGATGTCACACCAGAGCTGAACCATCGTTGTTTTTACTGAAATCACAGTTTGAAGAAGTGGCAAGAGCTGCACTATTTATTTTGAGAACTGTTTGCCAGCAAATTTACTTTGCTGCAGCTGATAGCTAATTAACATTGATATCACGCATTACCCAAACTACTGTATATGAAACTCATGTAGCCGACCATGGTTATTTCATATAAATGAACAATATGAAGTATTCTACTACTGTGATATTTATCTAAATATTAGCTTAATTGTTAAAAAACAAACTAATTCACGGATATATACGATAAAAAGGAACCTTGAGGACCTGAAAAACAAGCAACTGCATTATTCCATCTGAAACTAAATACAGGCCTTGTGGTTACTTGATCAAAATAAATTGTGGTTTAAATTGCAACAGCAGTATTAGTCAGAAACATCACAACTAGATATTTTCATTGAACCTGACATCGTTTCGTGTAATACAGGAAGTTATTCTCCAGAACTGAAATGCCTGGCGACATGTTGAAGTATAAATACTTTAGAAGGACACACATAAGAACACGATAATGGGATTAAACATGGATATTAAACCTGTGTTTGTGTGTTGATAGCACACATGACGCGTACATAAACACCTCCTTGACCTTAAAGGATTACCCATACACCATCAGGGGCAGCTTCCAGACTTGACCCCGCGGTCACGGTGCTTCATGCTGCTCGGCCAACCAATAAGGACAGCCGACGCCGGCCGGCCCGCCTGCCTGCCTGGGACCCCCGCTTCAGAACAAAGAGTCACTCAGCTCTCGTCAACAAGCTCGCTCCATTGACTCACGCGTCTCGGCGTACGAACGCAATCAACAACGGCGAGGACAACAAAAGGACAAACCAAAACAAGTAACGCCTCTTAGTTAGCAGCGAGGGATCTGTGCAACATTGCTCACACCAACACACACTTGCACAAACCAACGAGTCAACAAGTGGTTTTCTGACCCCCCCCCCCCCCCCCCCGGTTCCAGAAAAGGGGGCATTCATTTGCCATACTGGGCAATGTGCCGAGCTTCCAGATTCTTTGGAGCGTGACACCCGTTGCCAACCCGGGGGCGCCTGCTTTGTTGGCCGTACAGCTGCTGCTCAAACAGGGCGGCATGCCCTCACAAACAACCCCAACTCAAACACTGAAAGTAGTCAGCTCTAACGCATTCAACATAATACACACATGGGAGCAGGCATGCACGCATAAAAGCAACATAGATGCACATGTGAAAAAACACACACACACACACACACCTCCTCATTTCATGGCTTGTTTTCGACCTCAGTGGGAATCGAGTGCTGAAAGCGTCTTGACCATCGTGCCGACGGTGCCTCAGCTGCACCACTCCAGCCTGCACCAGTGACTGCATTGTGCAACAGCTTTTTGTTGAGTGCGCACCACTGCATACACAAACGTGCAAATGCAAAAACAAGAGAGCCCAAGTTTACAAATGCATCTCCCCATCACTGCTCTGACAGCTCTCAGTGCAGAGCTGTTGCGTCTCTCTTTGTTATGGCTTTACATGTCTGAGAAGAGTTTTAAGGATTAATTTACAACTTCATTTGAGATTGGCAGGCATGTCAGAGTGCTGTTGCTGCACCCGCCCTGTATCTCACATTCACAGAAAGGAAATGTGAGCAGTCCAGCATGTGTGGTAACAAACAGCGGCTGAACATTTCCGTTTTTGGTTCATGAAATAAGACTTTAAAAAAAAACAGCCTGTAAGTTATTTCATCTATACAATTTAAAAACATAGCACACATGAATGCAAGGAGGCAGAAAACCACAGCATTCAAAATAAATCTAAATCACCAGACGAGCCAGCGAAGAAGTAAACAAGCCGTTACTCGGTCACTTGCGTCACTCCCTCACTATACAAAGGAACACACACACGCACGCACGCAGGCGCACACACACACACACACACACACACACACAGGCGCACACACACACGCACGCACACACACACACACACTTCCCCGGTGTCAAAAACTATGTTTCCATCCAAGAGCTGGATTTGCACAATATATGCACACAATCTATATCTGAGGCCACATGACACCAAAGCATACAAGTTGGAAAGGAAGGCAATTAGGTCACTGCTAATTCAGGCCATATCAGGATTACACATTTGGACATCATTGGAAACTTAAACATTCTGCCTCAAAATGTCACAGGAAGCCCCCCCCCCCAAAAAAACATACATTTTTAGCCATTGTTCAACAATAACAGCCTTGTTGTGCACAATTAGTTCACATAAAGCCATATAATATTCAACAGGGCGACAAGCTGCAGCACCATCCATCAATGAAAATGTCCAAAAATATAATACATTCTTTCAGTGCATTTGTGCAATTAAAAGGCATGATTCACAAAAGTGTTTGTATTACATATGATGCATAAAAATCATGAGCCTATGTGCAAAATAACTCGGACAAGGTACATCCAAAACGCTGCAGTCAGAGCGTGTTTGTTTGCCTCGGCTTACCCACCCACGAGCCCACATAAACATTGCGCAGGCTCTATCAAGGCCTTTGTCCCACATATATATATCCATGATGTCGCCAAATGTCATGATAGTCCGGTATTTCATGCAGTATGCAAACTAATTTGCATTGTCTCTATTGTGAGTCATGCTGGTTTTGTCCCCGCTGGTTAAATTTAACTAAAGTGGCTGCAGCAGCAGCGGCGGCGACGACACTGTTAAATGCGTTCCGTGCAGGAAGTGGTTAAACGCTGCAAAACGCCGCACAACAACAACAACAGTGAAGCGCTGCCGGCCGGCCGGTCGGGACGCTCTCCACACACACACACACACACACACACACACACACACACACACGCACACACACACACACACACCTTCAAGCTGGACTTAAGCGGTCCTTTGGCTACAATGTGGTTGATCCCCGCGGCTATCTCCTCCTCGGAGAACTCTTTGAGGCTCCCGTCTTGCATGAGCACGGTGTAGACGCTGAACCGGGCTCCTGCGGCCGACGACACGTCTCTGTTTTTCTGCTTGACAGCCTGGACCACCCCGGTCACCGGGGCACCGTTCCCCGTCGGACTCGGCGCGTAAACGCGGCTGCCGAGGATCGACCGCTTCACCAAACGCCTCGTATGCATGTCAAAAGAAAAAAAAAGAAGTGTCGCGCTGAATGTAGAACCGGCAAAAAAAACACTGAATTTAAATCATTCAGCGTCGAAATGAAAACCGGTAAACAACGTCGAGAAAAACACAGAACCGCAGCGGGTAGACTACGCGCTGCAACAGCCCTGATACAATGTTAGAAAGCGGCAACATACTCGGGAGCCGAACACTCCAAACAGCGGCCTAAATGCACGGAAAACTGAAGAAGAACTTTGAGTTAGCACCAAAACAAACCAACGACAACACGAACGCGACTAATTTGCTGCTGAATAACCTCCACACTAACCGGGGCTACCGATCTCCATCCGTTCGACCTGTTTGTTTTCCCAACTGCTCCCTGCGAGCTGAGGGGGCGGCGGGAAAACACGGAAGAGCCGCCAGTTTCGGGACCCGAAGTAACATTTGTACACGATTTGACAAAGTGGCGGCTTTAATCTTGAATTAGCGACTAAGTCATCGAAGGACGGAAGAAAATACGTCGAATTATGTCACTTCGCTGGGCCAAATACATTGTCATCCATCCGCAGAGGCTGAAAACGGTCGAAAACACGGCCGTTACGTGACTCCGGCTCCGGCTCCTTGGCGCTCCAGTCCGTGCGTTGCTCCGACCGAGTAGAGCCTTTACCGGCGGAATGCTTCTTGTAAACATGTGCGGTCCGGCGGCCGAGGCGGGCTGCAATTGGTCGGTGCAGCACGCGCCTCCACAATCCTCCACCGCTCCACCTTCTCCCCCGACAGAAGGTAATGCAAGCCGGGGAGGATGCCACATTCAAAACAATGACGCAAGGATGGAGAGGAAACGAGAAGGGAGGGGGGTATAGCAGAAGGGAAGAAAGAGAAAAAAGGGGGAATTGAGGCTACGGAAAAGAAAACTTTGACCAGAGACAGACAGGCTTTATGCTGTAACCTAGTTATTAAAGGCATGTAGCCTACTTTCCAGGTGCCATGGGACTTCTAAATTACTATGATCTGGTTCTAAAATGAAAGTGATGAACTGCACTGGTCTCGCTTTTGTGAATGTAAACACAATATATGATTGATTTATTTTTTTGTTACATTGTCACTACTTAACATGTCTAACATGTTTTATTCTACCAAAGGCCTCCACAGGTATCTATCTGCCCAGGCAAGAGCCAACCAAATCTTAGTCAGCCCCATCAGATCATTTAGATGATGAAACGATGATATAAAGTGCATCATGGTCAAACTCTAAATATTGCTGAGATATGCAAATATACGTATAATGGTGAGGTCAGCCTTGCCAGAAGTACTGTGATACCCATTATTTGACGAGCCAGCAGTATTTTTTTCTTTCAACACTGCTCATATAACAGCACCCACAGACAGCTAACACGCTCATGTGAGCTACACTTAAGAAACCTAAAGTGTGATCTCACGATGTGACTCAAGTCGTCGCTCTCTGAGAAAGAAAGATATGGCTGATAAAGAAAGATATGGCTGTCCCTTTTGATTGGAGAGCTCACAGTGCTGTGATAAATGAAGTTCGGCAGGAGACTCGTTCACTGGTCGTGATTATTGCCATAGTGTGGCAGAGAGACTACACCAACGGATGTTAACCCAGTTACAAATAGCCTCAATGTCAAACCTAATGTTTTTTTTTGAAAATCATGTGAATATTACGATCTTTCTATGACAGTGAATAAAAAGACACAATGTATTATATATATATATTTTAATAGAACAATTCATGTCGTAAAATATTTACATGCAGAGAATGGAAACGGGACAGAGTGGAGTGATGGATAGCGGCCATAGCTTCCAAAACAGGCTTTGTCTTGTGATCAAAGGCAGGTGTCACCGCAGAGTTGTCTGCTGGTTGTATGGGGAACAAATGATCTCATTATGGGAGTAGTGGAGCTCCAACACACCGATTCCCTGAAGGAGAATGTGTGTGTGTGTGTGTTTCTATGACCAAGATAAACAGTTAGAGAGAATACGTGATTGTAGCTAATTGTCTGTTAGTGTATTTGTGTTTACCGGGTTAGATTTGGCACAAAAACACCTCTTTGACAGATAATTTCCTAAACGGTCATTTATAGCATTCTGTGAAAACCATTATATCTAAATAATGGCACCACACAGCCACATTAGTTGGTAGCCACAATGTACTCATATCTTGGGAGTGTAAATAATGATGATAATTACCTCTTTAAAGAAAAGAACATCTTTTTTTTTTTTTTATCGGCTTCATTTACATTTTGTTCATTAAATACTGGAAGTGGACTGCATTTAAAATCCTCTTTAAATGTAGCATTGCTGGGAGATGTTAGAGCATTTCAAATGTCTGATATCATTTATGAATCTAATACCAGTCAGCGCGGGCAAGCTGCCTTTGTCTGAACCACCAACAAGCTCCTGCATGTCTAATGAAAGATGAAGGAAGGCGGGAGAGGCTGAAATATTCAATGCGGGTGGAACGGGTGACACAAATGTTTGTGGAAAGACAGGAGATACAGTAGCAGTAAAATATAATATTTACAGCAAAAAGCATTGGCCCTGTAGAATTTGAAAACAAACATCAAACAACAGTATTGACACATTTAATCAGTTAAAAAAAAAAAGAAAGTACCACAACTATATGTTTCTTAAAATACATGTACCAAAACATTGTACCATATTTCTGACATTTGATTAGTGACTACTTCTCAGGACTCAAAGGCTATTTGACAGCATGTTTTCCTCAAGACAAGGCAGACATACATCAGTGCTCTTAACAGACTCATTTTTAAAATCATACCACTCTGGACATTGTACAAATAAGTAAAAGCTCACATACAACTTTCAGCGAGTAACAGTTGGTTAAAATAGTGCTCCAAGTATATACAAGCCTTAGTTGGCATGTCGTCAGTACAAGCTACAGATATGTTTTCTCATAGTGCTACTAAGTTAAAAAGCATAAAATATTCAAATTGTGCAGAGCTGTGGCTGGATTGTGATGATGCGTTTGTGAAGCGGTATATGAATGCAGTACCATGACATTACACCTCGTGCTTAAAAATCATCCGGGACACCGACTGAAGGCTGCACACTGTACCAAGAGCAGGCTCTGAAGAACACGACAACCCAAAATAATACAGTTGATCAATAGGTTTGTATTAATAATGTTATGTCATTTTATCACAGTATCATTTGAAATACTTTCGACTCCTGTGCAAAATGACCAAGAAAAAGAATATATGTTCACAGAATACGTAATTTTTTTTCAAACAATGAATTCTTTAAAAAGTCAGTGGAAAGCGTACCTTCATATCTGTCATCACCGCACAACTCACTTTCATTTAATATCTCAATAAAATTGCTCGCAACTTCTAGAAAACCCTATTTAATTTCCCCTCACAGACGTATTCTGTAACATTTCACAATTACACAACAATATGCGTCTTAAAATAAATATAAATTTCACAAAAAAAATGTGGACATGGACTGTCGAACGTATAAAAATGCTTTCAAAATGAATTGTGAGACCTCGAGTGTGACACCGCCTCCCCTCCCCTCGGCTCTCCATTGCAGTGAAATGTATGAAGCGGTCAAAAAAAAAAGTCGTCATTTCTATTTGGTGGCGTAATATAACGAATTTGTTTCAGCTAACTATGAGGTCACATACAAGACCGGCTTTTGCTTTCAATGCCTCCGACCCATTCACATGGTGCACAGTGGCGGTGCTGCTGAACCTGACAAAGAATAGCTAGAAATACACCATCTGACACCTCAATAAAACATGACACTGAGTCGCCTAGAAGAAGCTAGAAAGACACTAGCAGCTGCAGAAGGGGCATACAAATAATGTTACCTTCATAAGTACAGTAAGTGCATGAATTACATGATTATATGGCACTGAATTCTTGTTTTTCTTTACATCACAGGCACTGATCGTGTCCTCAGCTAACCCTTAAAATGCTGCAAGTGTTTTGTGACTTGATACATTTATTTTATATTATTTTATTTGTATTTATTTAATCTTTTTCCACAATAATGTGTTGTTAAATGCCTCCATGATATGCACAAAAGAGGACTTTAATGATGATCAAAAGTGCAGTCATCCACATGATTAATGCCCAATGACCGAGGTACGCCAGTTCATTTCCTACCAGGCCGACCAGTACCAATGATATTCACCGTGGTTGATAAATTAAAAGTTCAGATATGATAAACCGTACCCAAGCATGCATTGATGACGGATGCTGTGGCACCACAAAGCCTGCAGTGACGTCAGAGAGGGGGGCTTCTCCCACAGCACCACGCATGAAAACGACGAGGAGGGAGAAACTCAGAGGCGGGACATTTCCCGGCCCAGACCCAACTCTCCGACGCTCTCGTAGTCGGGCTCTGCCTTGGCAGCGTCTGAACCCTCCGCTCCCGGCCCGGCCCGGCGGTCGTCATCCGGGCTACTAGTCTTTGGGATGCGGATGGTTTCGTAGCCGGGATCCGTGGCGTCCAAGGTGGGGTCCTCCCCCGGCGGGGACTCGTCGGGTTGGTCGTAGATATCTCGGACGGTGGCGTAGAGGTCACTGGAGGAAGAGGCCGAGACGAGGCCTTTGAGCTCCGCGATGCTGCTGTAGTCGTGCTCTTTGTCTTCCTCGGTCTCAGCATCGTCACAGTTTGTTTTGTTGACGGTCGAGTACACTGCTGACTGAAGGACAGAGAAGAAACACATGTGATTTGCCCTTTGTTTTTTACAAGAAGGTGTCCAAAAACAGTCTCTGATGAATGTGTACCAAAAGATCCCTGCTCGGTTTTTCCCCTAATTGCGTATTGTCTGATGTTGTATTACTATTATACCAGTTTCAAACTCTTTTTGTTTCGTTTCAGTGCTCGGAGCATCGGCATTCACAGAGTAAAGCGCTGTTTGGGGAATAAGGGGAGTTGAACACACGCTTACCTCATTGTCTGACAGAACGTGGTTGTCGAACCCCGGTGCAGGAGACAGAGGGGAGTGTAACTGGAGGAGAAAAGAACAACAAGATTGATCTAGATATGGTTCATCGTGAAAAAGACTGCGGGCAAGACTGACATTTAAAAGTATAAAGAGGATGGTTACTCCTGACGGTGGCTGTTGGGAACATTTGAGCGCTTGTCCTACATTTCTATTTTTTAAGAATTTGGTGTAAAAATAAAGACGTGATTTGTAGAGTTTAAACAGTTTCTCTTACAATCAGAAGCATCAAGCTGTGAACTTAATGTCGCAATAGAGTCGTTCCAAACAACGTTGGGGGGAATGCAATTGAGAAATAGTTGCAGTTCTTATTGCTCTGCATCACTAAAACATGCTGGCAAACTATTGACAAGTCTTCCAAAACATAAACACCAGTGGAGAACCTCTTTGACTGGCTTAATGAATTCGCTTGGTCGCCGATCGATGAAGTGAACTTCTAATCTAAACTATTCCCGGCAGTGGGAGAGAAACGAGCTGAAGCTGAAGGTGTATATAACCGGCCATTCATGAAGAAAATGACTGAGTAAAAGTCAATATTCAGTGACAAGAGTGTGTGATGATTTTTGTGCAGAGCCTCGGTACACTTTGCCTTGTGATCGATGAATGAGTGGGCCGTTAATCAACAAAGCACGTCTGACAAACAGCGGCAAACACCCCAGGAGTCAAACGAGAACCTCGATATCTCCGCCAGCGATGACGAAATAGTTCACATCACGGGGAATTTGTTTTTTACACACCTTTGGGAGAGGAAAACATTTCTCTTTCGTCTTGATTTTGTGACTCAATGAAAGGAAAACATTCTGATTTACTGAGTCCTCAGCCAGATGTCCCGAGGTTAATGCTAATGCATTTGGGGAAAAAAGGGAAAGCTGTCCACTTGTTGAGGCACACTACTTGGTGCTTGTCAAGGGTGCATTCCTCACACATGCTACGCACTTATGTACTGAATAAACAAAACAAACTAAATGTGCACAGAGGTCATCCATCAAAGCGCCCGCTCCAGCTGTGTGCCGTAGTATCTCTTCGCGCAGACACGTTTCTCTGGCATGGTTCTCAAAACGCCTGAATCAATATCCTTGCTTTATGGATAACGCATGATTGGAGACGTGATTACATTTATAGATTCGACACACACACACACACACACTCTGTAACACGGCCCTTTTTCATTTTGCTTCAATTAGCCGACCAAATTAGGCAGAGTGCCACGGAGGAGTCAGCGTATGAAACATGGACGCAGGTGACTTGACCCGGTCGCTGCACCTCTGAGTGCGTCTCACAATATTTGTTCATCTAATTTGCAGCCTCCATGTTCTTGGCAGAGGCGTCGTTGCAATTTGAAGAGAGATTTTCACTTGGTCAAGTCACACAGTCAGCAATAAACACGGTATTTAACCTCTGTTTGATGCATATGGGCATTACATTGAGTCTTAAAACTTTAGTTCATGCATATTTAACCAACATAAAGACCCATTAACAGCGTGTGGATGGGCGTTTGTTGTCATGTCCGACACACATCTGAGCGATTCATATTTTTGACGCGTTACAATAAGACGCGTTGGGTTTTGCGTGTGCGTTTGTGTAAGTGAGACAGGATTATGGGAATGTGTTTGTGCGTACGTAGGAGAGACACAATGACGTACAGGACGTGCGAGAATGACAGTAAGCTGATCACAGCGGCCTCAGAAGATGGCCGACTCAGGTGTCAATGTGTCAATCATGCTGACGTGCATGTTGACACACGCACATGCCAATCGGTACGAGTACATCAACTCAGATTATCTCCTTTGGCTCATTCAAGAGCACAAACAACTCCAAACAAACTGTTGATGTAGTATGTATATACCGCATGAACGCCACCTCACATGATGACACGATATCACACGAACACACACATATTACATGCTCAAAATAGTCATTCCCTTTAAGAGATAAGCAACTCAATGGTGCTGACTATGGCAGTTTACCTGGGCCGTGTCCCCGGTGTAAATCCCTGCAGCCCACTGGCCGGGCCAAACTCATTTCCTGCACATTCGTCGCCCACAGGCGACAAGCACGCAAACGAACCGCAAACAAGTGTTGCTGCCATTTAGGGCGGTTCAATAAATGCGCGGGATCAGACAGGCTGTGAATGAAAGGTCACAAATAGAGGAGCGAGTGTGTGTTTGTGTGTGTTTCTGCGGTGAATGTTGGGTGCACGCATGGAAAAATGTGTGTATATTAGAACGCCTGCCTCTGTGTGTATGAGCCTCATTTGCCGAGCTGCTACCTGAGGGGATTCCTCTCGCACATTTACATGCAAGGCTGTGTGTGTGTGTGTGTGTGTGTGTGTGTGTGTGTGTGTGTGTGTGTGTGTGTGTGTGTGACAGAGACAGAGTGAGCGTTCCTATAGCCCATACCATCCATCGTAAAGCCAGACTGTCATAGTGATAGTGGCCAACTGGTGCTCACTAGGCTCATGCACAACACACACACACACTCGGTCTGACAAGACAAATCACCGACGGCTCCTGGTCATACACGGGCGTAAACAACAGGGAGCCGGGAACATTCGGGGTTAACCTTAAGTCAGCCCCGGGGAGTCTATGTGGAGCAGAATATGTGTGTAAAACCACACGCACACACATGTCGTCGTCTGTGTGTGTAATGTGGGGGATGGGGAGGAATAACAGAATTAATGCTGACTAGCGATGCCAGCGAGGTACACGTGGGTGCATCTATAAATGAGTACATTTTCGATATATATGTACGACAGCTCAGTGTATCAAATCATAGATTCGGGGGGTCAGATGAGGCTACATGCCTGCTGTCCAATTGAGCAGCAGCGATTAACTAATTGGCTACAACAGCAGACACCAAGGAGAGAGAACAGAGCTGTGAGTCAAAGAAGAAGAGAAATATGGCGAGGGGGCGGAGATGAAGAGAGGAAAAGAGAACCAAGTACATCTTAAAGGATAGTCTGAGTCCATCGGAATAAGAACGAAGAGTCCAGACATCCAGACCGGTTGTAACCAGATTATCTCAACCACTTTATTTGAAGATAGAACCAGAAATGAGAGCACCATCTGAACTGTTGGTACTAAATCCTCATTGCACAACTACGGCCAGCACAGTAGGTCAAAGTTGAAGTAGGAGGCCGGTCTGTTGACTGTGATGCTAGCAGCTCTTAGCTGCACTCAGGCACTGCTAAATGCTAACCACCGCATACTGACATGAAGATCAATAGTTTTGCAGGTATTTTGTCATGAATCAAAAATACTGGAGGTATTCAAATTTTGACAATGAATGTATGTGTGTACCAAAGTTCATGGCAATACCTCCAATAGTCAAAATTCAAAGGAAAGAACTACAGGAAAAGCCAGGGGGTCGATAAAGTGATGAAGATTCGTCCTCTGGGCACCACGAGTATCTACACCAAACTTTACAGCAATCCATCCAATGGTTGTTGTGATCTGAAACCAAAGCGGGCGACTAGCACACCGACCACCACTGCCACCCGTAGAGCCGCGCCATTCCACGAACACCCTTTAAAACAGGAGAAGGGAAAGTTGTGCCCCGGGAGGAGGAGGAGCAGTGAATATGAGCAGACCTTAAGAGAGGAAGAGAATCTGCCTCATGCAGCTTTGTGGCAGATTGACTTGTCGGCTTCAAACAGTCTGATGCAATTCCTTCTGAGCTGTGAGTGTGTTAGTGTACGTTTGTTGCTTTGTGTGCGTTTCTCTGATGGATCTCGGCATGTGGACGGCAGCATGCTGAGAGCAGCAGCTCTGATCTGTTCTGTTCGCCGCGTCACCCCTCACCTCTTTACCTCCCCACCTCTTTTCTTTTGACTCTTCTTCACTCTCTTTTCCTTTACGTCTCCATCGCGCACCTCTTTTTCTGTCTACAAGACAGTTTCTTCTTCATCATCATCTTCTCTCCACTACAGATGGCTTCATTTGTATGCTGCTGGTTTTCTTTTTTCTGCTTTATTTCTCTCTATCGCACTGCCTCTCACTCTTGACTCGGTTTCTCTCTCACCCTTTATACCTCGGGGTCCTCTCAGCTCTTTTTTGAGTTTATCTCTCCCATCATCTCACTGTCACTATCTCTATTTTGTCTGTTACTCGAGCCTGCTTTTCCCACTCCAGCTCCCATTTTCATTCTTTTCTTCTCCCTTCACTGCCACACCATTTCCTCTCCCTCAAATCTCAGTCTGTCACCCTCCCGAAAGCAGCACGAGCATGCAATTTAGCAGATGATAATTGCGGTGGCGACACATCTCATCGTTTTCTTTGTTGTCCTCGGTTTTTGTCTCGCTGTATTGATCTTATACACGGTGTTGTAGTAGATGACGCACATCATGCACATTATGAATGACATTTATATAAATGCCAACTAAATTGAGTCTTTTTTTTAAATCTGGATTTTTTTTACCATTAGCTACCTCGACAGCTAATTACACAGCTCATGCTACTGTCGCCAAACATTTTAATATGAAGGAGGTTCAGGCTTCCAGCTATCTGATGAACATTTTAGTGACCTGCTGCTAACTGTGTTTGCGTCTGTTCGCAGATAGAATCTCATAATATGGCTGAAAATAAATAATTCAAATTCTTATGTTTTGTTGTTTAAAAAGGTTTTTCCGATCGCGTTTTTAATTAGTTTTCAGCTTCTGCATTGCTCTTTTAAGGGAGGTTTTATCTGTTCTATTAAATTAGGAATCAACCTGCACTACGCAAATGTTGACCGCCTAAACACACACACACACACACACACACACACACACACCATTCTCACCTCTCCATTGTGCAGCCCAGCCCCGGCCAGCCCATTCATCACCACTGGCTGGTTGTCATTTTCATCCAGAACCTTCTCTGGTACCGGCGGAGGTAGGTCCTCCTCTGGTTCGTCCAGAGGCTTGCGGGAGGGAACGCCGGCGCTATCAGGGCGCCTTTTGGCCTCCATGTCGGCGCTGTGACGACTCTTCTTCTTCAGGTCGACGGAGGCGTACTCCACCCCTGCGCACAGGGGCCCCCGCTCCGGTGTGCAGGGGCTGAGGTGGCCGTTGAGGAGGGCAGCGGGGTGATGGGGAGGTTCGTCGGGGCTCAGCTCGATGGTACCGTTGGGGAGGCCGAGCTGAGCGGGGGGGTCTTTGAGCTCCTTGACCGTCTCGTACAGGGAGTCTTCAACGCTGATGTCACGGGATGCCACCGCAATCTCCTTCACCACCTTGATATCAGACGCATACATTAATATGCTTGTAGATAAGAAAATACAGTTAATGCTACCGTTTTATTCATCTGTAAACTGAATAAATCAATCAGCATCTTGTGGAAAAATTCTTTCCCTTAATGTTTTGAACCTGAGCTCAACCAATCACAGCTTTACTCTCCTGTAACATCCACATTCGAGCTCAGTGCAAGTAAAACCACGATTAGGCTTTGCTAAGGTGACGTTAAACATTGACCTCATAGGTGCTGTCCCCTGAGGCTGGGGGTCTGTCCCCAATAAGGGCGTTGTTGGGAGGAATGCTGGGAAGCTCACGGTCCTGAGGACACTTGGAGGACCTGAGCTCTGATTGGCTGGAGAGCATCTCCTCTGACGGCTGGGGACTGGTGTCCTGTGTGTCCGTGAGGACTGGTGGAGCAGAGGGAAACAAAACGGAGGGAATAAGGGCGACTAAAAAGCTTCTCATTTGGTGACTTTCAATGGGTTTTTTATGAGAGCTTTTTTCTTTTTACTTATTAAACACTGCAGAATAAATCCATTACTATTTACAGTTTTCTGTTAGTGATATTTAGTAACCACCCACGTATAAATGCTTAGGAACAACACATATATTTGGGCATAAAAACACCTGATGAGGTTTGAAATGAACCAAAGCTGAAAGACATTGCATAACACCAGCTGCTACTGTTATCATCATGCAGCTGAATTCTGAACGTGAAGGACAGCAGTGACTCTGATATCAGTACCGTAGAGTTCAAATAGTTGACTAAGTGCACTACACAGACACGACTTGCTACGGTAAAGCTAACTATCTCGGCTTACTTGTACCACTGGTGAGAGGACCATTATGAGAGCTGCTGATGGCCGCGTCCGTTGCTGGACTGTCTGCTGATTGGCTGATCGTCTCTCTCTCTGATACCTGCGCAACAAACAAAAAAGGGTTGTTTGTCACGGCTGGCAGATCAACTCAGAGCTGACAAAAAGTCTTAAGAGGTTATTTCAAATATGCATTACACAACACATTTTACTTTCTAAAGGGAACTGAAACCAATCTGCACTTTTACACCTCTGTGCAACACAAAAGCCACTGTCAGCAGATTGTCATGTGTTTGGAAAATAATCTTCAGGATTTTGGTGAACTGTCATATATTTGCAACACTGATTACAATTTTCA
The DNA here is from genome assembly GCF_949748355.1 of Melanostigma gelatinosum. Classification (NCBI taxonomy): domain Eukaryota; kingdom Metazoa; phylum Chordata; class Actinopteri; order Perciformes; family Zoarcidae; genus Melanostigma; species Melanostigma gelatinosum. Next base: position 12,089,805 of record NC_136650.1, on the reverse strand, counting down.
CGCTTCCCTGTTCTTTATCTCTGCTTTTCTTAGCTTCCCCAATCAAATTACTGATTGCGTTCCGCTCATTATGAGTATGTTACGCATGCTTAATTAAATGTGGTGTATTTTTACCCACCAACAAAAGCCATCGAGAGACAGGGAACACTATTCACGAGAGTAAAACAAAACGGATGTGCGCCTAATGACGTTACAGTGCTGTTCATTCTTATATCAGTCTACTGGAATTGGATTTGTGACCTGACATCCGTCTTTTAATAGGAAGCGGTCAAAAAAGGATGGACACATTTCACTTCATGTTTCTAATGTCACTTAGGTTCTAATAAGAGACACTGAAACCAAGTCAGGACTTTAAGCATGCTCCAACTAAGAATAAACTGACAGGCATTAGCAGAGGCACAAGAGTACAAACGAAACGCCACAGAAGATGATACTTTGTGGTTACCCACAGGGACATTTCCGTATTATTACATATTATTACCATCCCTCCCTCTACAGAAAAAGGCGAAGCTACAGAACACCGTAGGGAATAACTGGCAGGGATTCAGTCTTGCTGAAAGGACAAGGACATCTTTTTAACACAGAGTCTTTGAACATGTCCTCCAGTTAAAAGATGTTTTCCTATTTGCTACGTCACATGGCGAAGTCAGCAGCCAAATCCGCTCCAACACCGCATGTGCTGAGCACCTGCGGCATTGAGGCGTGACTCATCAACATGCACTTTGAAAGATAAACCGTCTTGTTTCTGAAGTGAAAGATGTCGCTCCATCACTCGCTGCTAAGAGAGAAA